>NC_043002.1:41993547-42023547 GCF_006345805.1 Octopus sinensis | reverse complement strand
AGGGTCCTTGCATTGAAAAAAGCAAAGGACATGTCAACTAAATATCAAATATCCACATTATAGCAATTAATAAATAATTTGAATGTATAATTTTAGATTTAAATAAACTCTAATGATTATATTGTTATCTGTGCATATATGTATGTGTGTATGTATATGTACACATTTAACATACAACAGATATGCACACGCAAACACACACGCACAAATATACACATGTGTATATGCACGCGTGTATGTATGTGTGTGTTTATGTATGTGTGTGTGCGTGTGTTTGTGTGTGTTTGTGCGTGTGTGTGTGTGTGTGTGTGTGTGTGCATATCTATCTGTTTTATGTGTATACTCAGTGTTGCCTGCATTATGAGTACTTAAAATAGCTAAAACCACATTAATTCACTACATTTGTGATAAATGTGTTATAGAAGTTGCTGACAAATTTTCAGCTCTTCCGGAAATGTTCAATCACCCAGAATTTTTTAATGCCAGCAATAGAGACGATTGTGCTTAGACTTCACAAAAATACACTAAAAATATAGAATTTATACTAAAATTTTATTCTCACAAATATCGGTCTAATTTACTGGAAATTAAATTATTCATTCATTCATTCATTTATTTATTTAATTATTTATTGACATTATTCTACTAATTTGTAATATTACATAAAATGAATTATTTTTTCCAATTAGTAACAGCTTTGCAGCATTTATTTCAGTGCTTGGAAGGATACACTATTCTTAGTTGTTCTAGACAAATCAAAAGGAACAAATATCTATTGTATCCAATGCGATTTTAACTGATTCCAGTAACTCTGTGACTTTGCCATAGAGCCTTGTTAATGTTCATTGCAAAGAAAAAGCTACAGGAAATTGAAATATTTAAATTCGAAGAGTATTTCTATTAAGACAAAAGAACTTTTGAATGAAAGCAGCTTTATAGCTTTACAGCTTTACATGTGGCTCCACTAATCAAAATTGTCGCTTCTATGACTTGTGAAAGCATTCTATGGTATGCAAAGCAAAGATTTAGAAGGATTTTCCATAGAGTTCAATGATTTGTATGTAATGGACTTTCTCGGAAGGGATTCAAAATATTTAAAATTCATTTCATTTATTAACGAAGACAAGTATAGCTCTTTCTTGAATCCATTTATGATCATAGAATGGGTAGTGGTGGGTACTTGAATAGCATTACTGTTAACTGTCTTCATTTATTATTGAAGGTAAGTATAGCCCTTTCTTGAATATATTTATGATCATAGAAATGAGATGGGTATTTGAATAGAATTACTGTTGACCAGGGCCAGACGAAACTTGAAATTCTAGTCAACTAAAAAAAAAGGACCCCCTTCGTGCATACCCTCTCCACGTACCGATGTTGTTCAAGGGAAAGGCAAAGGCCAATAGAGCTGGCATCAAGTTTGGTACAAGGCCAGCAATTTGGTGCGGTGGATGAGGAGTAAATCGATTACATCAGCCTCAGTACTCAACAGGTACTTATTTTATCGACCCCGTAAGGATAAAAGACAAAGTCAACCCCGACCGAATTTGTACTCAGAACGTCAAGACGGACGACATGCATCTAAGCATTTTGCACATCGTGCTAACGATTCTACCAGCAACCCACCTTAAAGAGTTCAAAAATAATCCCTTCTACGATAAGCATAAGGCTTGAAATTTGGGAGGAGGGGACCGGTCGATTAGATCGACCCCAATAAGCAACTGGTACTTATTTTATCGACCCCGAAAGGATGAAAGGAAAAGTCAACCTCGGCGGAATTTGAACTCAGAACGTAAACACAGACGAAATGCCGCTAAGCATTTCGCCCGGCGTGCTAACGACTCTGCGAGTTCAAAAATCATAAAATGATAATGTTACCTGCGATATACAGTATTGAGTTATATTACTTAGTTTTAGTTTAGCTGTGTCGCTAAGAAGCTCACCTGCTCAAGGTACTGATTTCGCGGCACTTAGGCTAAGTGTCTTCTACAATAGCCCGGATCGACCAATATTTTACGAGTGAGTTTGGTTGACGGATATTGTGTGGAAGCTTGTTGAATAAATGTGTGTGTGTGTGTGTGTGTGGTGTGTGTGTGTGTTACAGGTGAAAAAAAGATTAGAAATCTATGCAAATCAAATTTTTTTATATATGAAAGATGGAGGTAGAAACAGTACAAAAGTAAATCTAAGACATTTCAATTTAGAAAGCATTTAATAAAATGATTTAAAAAGTATATAAAGAAAGTATAAAATATTACCGATTTCGATTATAAAAATTTTGAAGTAAAAACAGATTATCTTCTGTTTGGTGGTCAAAACATGTCTGGAGTTTTTTTCGTTGAAATCTCCTTTAAATAGAGTTTGGTATAGAGTCCAAGGTGCTAGAGAGAAAGAAATGGGATGTAGTTTTGTCTATTGTCTAAATATGTCTATATATATTTATGTGTGTGTGTGTGAGAAAGAGAGAGAGAGAGAGACTTTTTGTGTTTGTGTTTATCCCCCTACTGCTTGACAACCAGTGTTGGTTTGTTTACAACCCCGTAACTTAGCGGTTAGGCAAAAAAAAAATAGAATATGTGCCACACTTTTAAAAAAAAAATACTGGGGCTGATTTTTTCGACTAAATCCTTCGAGGCGGTGCACCAGCATGGTTGCAATTCAATAACTGAAATAGGTAAACGATAAAAATGAAAGATATTATTAATGGTTGCTGTTTCCTTTTCATTTGACTGTTTGTTCCATTGTATTTAACTGAAGATATTCAGATTTTGTTTATTTATTTACATAGACCATTAATTTTAATTTACAAAATCTATTTTCTTTCAAAGAAATACATATAAATAAAAAAGAATTATTTGTATTTACATACAAAAACAATTATTTATATTTAAATGCTTTCACGCACATAAATATTAGCAAAATCGGTTCGAATTTAATTAGCTCATAATTTTATTTTTAAAAATATAAATATAAAATTGCAAGTAGCTATTAAATGCTAGCAAGCCGTCATCATCGTAGGTATGTATGTACTGAACTTATGTAGATAATTTATTCTGTATGTAGGAAATACCATTAAAGAATTGGTTTCTTATTTTCACATAGAAAGACTATTTTCCACGCTAGTGAACATTAAATAGAATGCGACTGGTCAAAAACTTTAAAAAATTTGCCACATAAAATGTTACCTAATAATGGTCTCAAATTTTGGAACACAGCCAGTAATTACAGAGAAGTGGGTAAGTTGACTATATATTGACTCCAGTGCTCAACTGATATTTATTTTGTCGACCACAAAAGGATGAAGTGCAAAGTCGACCTTGGCGGCATTTGAACTCAGAACGTAAAAACGAATAGAATACCTATTTCTTTACTACCCACAAGGGGCTAAACACAGAGAAGACAAACAAAGACAGACAAACTGATTAAGTCGATTATATCGACCCCAGTGCATAACTGGTACTTAATTTATCGACCCCGAAAGGATGAAAGGCAAAGTCGACCTCGGCGGAATTTGAACTCAGAACGTAATTGTCACATAAAATATTGCCTACTCAGTGAAAAGATGTGCACCAATGCAAATTCTAGTTACAATAGTGCAAAACTAAGACAAGCGAATGCCGCAGTTAATTAGAATTTTGATGATGTATCGACGTTAAGTATCAAACACAGATTTTAAAACTAATACTGGTTTTGGTGCATATAACGAATTTTTAACCAGCCGGCCAGAAAACTGCAATATCAGTGATTTTCTAATCGCTAACGGCGGATTTTGTGTTAGCATACGGTTGCCAATAGGTACTTAATACTTACGAAGCCCAAAGAAGCAGAAAGGAACGATTAATAATGCTACCACATCTGCAGGACGTATTTTCGTTAGCTGCTGATATAACTTTGGGTTATTTAATACTTCATGTCAACAGGAAATGTCATCTCTAGGACGAATATCTCAGTTAATTAGGATTTCTGTGAAGTGCACGTATATAGGTTTACCTACCAAGGTACTTAGCGATGGCCGAGTATTTTAGCAAAAAAAAAAAAACCTGGCTGTGTGGTAAGTAGCTTGCTTACCAACCACATGGTACCGGGTTCAGTCCCACTGCGTGACATCTTGGGTAAGTGTCTTCTGCTATAGCCCCGGGCCGACCAATGCCTTGTGAGTGGATTTGGTAGACGGAAACTGAAAGAAGCCTGTCGTATATATGTATGTATATATATATATATATATATATATATATATATATATATATATATGTGTGTGTGTGTGTGTGTGTGTGTGTGTGTGTGTGTGTGTGTGTGTATCTATATGTTTGTGTGTCTGTGTTTGTCCCCCTAGCATTGCTTGACAACCGATGCTGGTGTGTTTACGTCCCCGTCACTTAGCGGTTCGGCAAAAGAGACCGATAGAATAAGTACTGGGCTTACAAATAATAAGTCCCGGGGTCGATTTGCTCGACTAAAGGTGGTGCTCCAGCATGGCCGCAGTCAAATGACTGAAACAAGTAAAACAGTAAAGAGAGAGAGAGTCTGCGATAATGTAGAGATTTCTGCATGCATTTCAATCTATATGAATAAGGAACTGGAATCTCTGTATTTTCCTCTTTTTTACGTAAAATAAGAATTACTACGAAATGTTCTTATTTATTTATTTCTGCATTCCAACACATCGCTTTAAAAATATTCATTGGCTTTGCTATCTGGTGCTATGATGAAAAGACAACCAGAGTTCCCAATGCTTGAAATACCAACATAAAGTTGACAGTGGGAAAGGCATGATCTGTCAGGTTCAGTCTAACTTCTTTTGCTGATTGCATGTTGAGATTTATTGTTAGTCATGAAGAAACTGGAAACTGGCTTCGGTATTATTCTGGAAAACAGGCAAGTGGCACAAGCAAAAATTACATTGAAAATATTGGTTTCAAATTTTGGCACAAGGCCAGCAATTTTAGGGGAGAGGGCAAGTCGATTACAACAACACCAATGCTCAACTGGTACTTATTTTATCGACCCCGAAAAGATGAAAAGCAAAGTCGACTTCGCCAAAATTTGAACTGAGAACGTGAGGGTGGACGAAACGTTGCTAAGCCTTTGGCCCGGTGTGTTAATGATTCTGTCAGATTGCTGCCTTAATCACACGGAAAATATCAAAAAAAAAGTTTACGACATGAGAATTTAGAAGACCCATGAAACATGAAATAAATCGCTTTTAACGGTGAACTCGAAGCAGTGCGGGTTCGGAACCACTGCGTGGCACTTTGGGCAAGTTTCTTTTACTATAGCCTCGTACTGACCAAAGCCTTGTGAGTGGATTTGGAAGACGGAAATTGAAAGTAGCCAGTTGTATATATATATATATATATATATATATATATATATAGTATTTATTCTATCAATGGCTTTTGCCGAACCGCTAAGTTACGGGGATATATAAACGCATCAATACCAGTTAAGCGGTGGTGGAGGGCAGGTGTGTGTGTGTGTCTTTGTCTCTGTCTTCCACCACCGCTTAACTGGTATTGATGCGTTTATATATCCCTGTAACTTAGCGGTTCGGCAAAAGCCACCGGTAGAATAAATACTAGGTTTTAAAAATAAGTACTGGAGTCGATTCATACAACTAAAAAAATCGTTCAGGGTGGTGCCCCAGCATGGCCGCAGTCAAATTATTGAAACAAGTAAAAAAAAATTTTTAAATACATTCAACTTTCTCCATCCAAATAGGATGGGGGGTTAACCCAATATTTACACGCAATTATTTATAGTTTTATCTACTTCAAGGTCCACCGGTTAAAACGACTTATTAATAGAAGTAATTTTCATTTGCTTCTTCGGAAAAAAAAAGTGCAAGACGCTCTTTTCGGAGTTCATGCACACGCCAGAGAGCTTCCTGCCTTGAAAGGATTTCCCCCTTTGGGGGTTTAAAAATAAGTGTTTGAGTTGCGAATCAATATGAATGTAATTATTTTTAAACAAGCAATTTTTTAACGTAATCTTCCAGTTAAGCGGTTGATTGTTTGCCTTCATGGCAAGGGAGACAATATCTTGCTAGAATCCCCATTATTAAGGCGGCGAGCTGGCAGAATCGTTAGCACGCCGTGCGAAATGCGTAGCCGTATTTCGTCTGCCGTTACGTTCTGGGTTCAAATTCCGCCGAGGTCGACTTTGTCTTTCATCCTTTTGGGGTTGATAAATGAAGTACCAGTTACGCACTGGTGTCGATGTAATCGACTTAATCCCTTTGTGTCCCCCTGTCTGTCCCCTCTATGTTTAGTCCCTTGTGGGCAATAAAGAAATAAGAATCCATATTATTAATATTAACTTGGTTTCTCTTTTCTTTTTATTATTTTTTTTTTCGTTAGTGAAAAGAATAAAGAGTATCTTCATACATTTATTTACCTTTTGCCTTTTACTTGCTTCAGTCATTAGACTGCAGCCATGCTGGGGCACCGTCTTGAACGATTTTAGTCAAATGAATTAACCCCAGTACCTGGTACTTATTCAATCAGTCTTTTTTTTCTTTTTACCGACTGCTAAGTTACGTAGATGTAAACACACCAATACCGATTATCAAGTGGTGATAGGTACATATATATATATATATAATATATATATATATATATATATATATATATACATATATATATATATATATATATATATATATATATATATATATATATATATATATACGACGGCCTTCTTTCTGTTTCCATCAAGGCTTTGGTCGGCCCGAGTCTATAGCAGAAGATACCTGCCCAAGGTGTCATGCCGTGGCCCGAACTCTGAACCATGTTGTTGGGAAGAAAATTTTTTACCACACAGCCACGCCTTTATTTGATTAAATTTGCTTTCTTTGAATTTTTCTCCCAAATTTATTTATAAAATCCTAAGCATTCGCATAAAGCTATTTCAACCTCGTTAGATCTCTTCAGTACAGAGTACTTAGTGTCTACTAAACATTACATTAAATTCAATTCATAATTCATTATATAGAAAGAGTGGGTGTGTAAACTGTTTCAAATCTTGTCACAAAGACAGCAATTTTCAGGGGAAGCGGATTAGTCGATTAAATCAACCCCACTACTTGACTAGTATTTATTTTATGCACTCCGAAAGGATGAAAGGCAAAGTTGAGCTTGGTAGGATCTGAACTCAGAACGTAAACGGCCGAAAGAAACGCCGCTAAACATTTTCCAACGCGCCTACGATTCTGCCAGCTCACCTCACAGTTCGTTAATAGTATAAAGAGAGGGAAAATTTAGTAGTAGTAGTAGTAGTAGTAGTAGTAGTAGTAGTAGTAGTAGTAGTAGTAGTAGTGGTGGTGGTGGTGGCAGCAGCAGCAGCAGTAGCAGTAGTAGTAGTAGTAGTAGTAGTAGTAGTAATGGTGGTGGTGGTGGTGGTGGTGGTAGTAGTAGTAGTAGTAGTAGTAGTAGCAGTAGCAGCAGTAGTAGTAGTAGCAGCAGCAGCAGTAAAGGAAATTTGAAATTTATGTATGCATGAAAATGCTGTTCTGCTTTAAAAAAATTAAGCATTTCAACTATTTGATCAAAAATTCAACTCTCAATGATTTCACGATCAGGGCTTTCTGTGTAGAAATCAGTGGGTCATAATAACATCCAGATTTTGCTTTTAAGCTCTTTCGAAGAACCCGGTCTTGGGAAAAAAGTTTCAAGGGCACAAATAACAACATAAGACTCCCATGACAATTCCTTCTTTTCAAGGTAGTTATTTAAAATGTAAAAATGTCTTGGAGTGCCTGACATTTCTTTGCAAAGAAAGAAAGAAAGAAAGAAAGAAAGAAAGAAAGAAAGATTATTCACTATTTGATCTCCATCAATGAAATGAATGAATGCCAAAAGCTGCGCTTCGTTGGTAATGTTTGTTGACTCATCAGCCAGCAAAACAAAATTAGAATGTTAAAGCTTATCACGACATACATTTTCTTACATGTCAGCAGACAATTCAAAAATGCGCTTACGAACTGTATTATTTGAGTGAGGAATTTTACTTATTTCATGTTCTCATTTGATCTCCTAGCATTGTCTTTCAGCAATCTTTCTGCATGCAAGCAAACAACTTTCTGCATGCAAGCAAAATAATTGATTCTGTCAAAGTATGAGACTTCGATTTTTTTCCCCCTTTTTGTGTAGCCATTTCGAATATTTCATACGAAGCAATTTGAGCCTTTTCAAAAACCTTTTAATATACTTTTAAAATTAGTTTTGTTTGCTCTTTCTAACAATCATCTTTTAAGATAATTCGACGTTTTTTTTCCTTATCGACTGAAGTATTTAGATTTGAAATATCTATTTACTGTTTTGTTGGCATACACTATTTTTATTTCAATTAATTTTGAAAATATGTAAGAATTTGGCGAAATGTCTTTGTTATTATTAAGACGATACTCAAAGTGGCGAGCTGGCAGACTCGTTTACTCGCCAGACAACAATGCTTCTCGACATTTCGTCCGTCTTTACGTTCTGAGTTCAAATTCCGTCGACTTTACCTTTCGATAAAATAAGTTTCAGTCGAGCACTGAGTTGATGTAATCCACTGGCTCCTCCTCCCCTAAAAAATTTCATACCATTTTGATTATTAAGATGGAGTTTGAAATCTAAGCATGAAATTTTCATGGTAAACTTCTTTTTATCTTTTGCTTGTTTCAGTCATTAGACTGCAGCCATGCTGGGGCACTTCCTCGAAAAATTTCAGTTGAATGAATCGACCCAGTATTTCTTTCTTTTTTTTTTAAGCCTTGTACTTATTCTTTGTAAACCTAGTACTTATTCTATCAGTTTCTTTCTGCTGAACTGCTAAGTTACGGGGATGTAAACACACCAACATCGGTTATCAAGCGATGGTAGGGAGACAAACTGACACACAAATGCATATATATATATACATATGACGGGCTTCTTTCAGTTTCCGTCTACCAAATCCATTCACAAGGCTTTGGTCGGCCCGAGGCTATAGCAGAAGAAACTATATATACTGTATATACGAGGGGTTACCCAAAAGAAACCGGAATTTTGCAATATTATTTTATTCTCTTAGTTTTATATGTTTACACTTCTATTGCCTTCATTGTATTCTCCATTTGAAGCAATGCCGTGGCCCGAAAGTGTTTTCCACTGTTCGAAGCAGTCCTGGAACTCTTGCGAAGTGATGACTTTTAACGTCTCCGTCTTTGTTTTTCTTCACTTCTTTCACATCTACGAAACGTTCTCTTTCAAGGACTTTTTTCATCCGGGGAAACAAAAGAAAGTTGCAGAGAGCAAGATCGGGTGAATAGAGAGGGTGGGTAAACGGATTCATGCCATTTTTGGTCAAAAATTGTCTTATGCGAAGATGCATTGCCGTGATGAAACCATCACTCTCCACTTTGCCACTGGTCGGGACGTTTTCGTCTCACTGTATCTCGCAAACGCTGCAGAACTGCCAAGTAAAATGCCTGGTTAAGTTTCACTAGGAGGAACAAATTCTGTGTGGAGAACTCCTTTCGCATCGATAAAACAAATCAGTATCGTCTTGACATTGACCTTCACTTAACGCACTTTTGTGGGGCATGGTAACATTGAAGCTTCCATTGACTTGATTGCTGCTTCGTTTCCGGGTCGTAATCGTAGAACCAACTTTCGTCACCAGTGATGAACGAATTTGGTCTTCAAGCAAGAAGTGACCATTCCTAAAGCGTGAAAACCACTCGTAAATTTGTGTTTTGCTCATGGCAATGTCCTTATAAGCTGTTTGAACACTTGTTCAACAATTGTTTCGGCTCTGTTTTCCCCCCACTGAAAACAGAATTCCTTTGTTTCCTTTCATCTGGGGTCGATGTAATCGACTTAATCCGTTTGTCTGTCCTTGTTTGTCCTCTCTGAGTTTAGCCCCTTGTGGGTAGTAAAGAAATAGGTATTTCGCCTACCACTACGTTCCGAGTTCAAATTCCGCTGAGGTCAGCCTTGCCTTTCATCACGACGACGAGCTCTTTCAGTTTCCGACTACTAAATTTTGGTCGGAAACTGACTGGTCCGAGGCTATAGTAGAAATCATTTACCCAAGGTGCCACGCAATGAGACTGAACCCGGTTAAAAAGCAAGCTTCTTACAACACAGCCACGCCTGTACCTATTTAGATCATTTTAAAATAAGAAGCTTGTATCACGGCAGCAAAGGCGGGTCTCAGGCTGATTGGTATCAAGAGGATTAACATGTTGATTCGTCGAACTGACTCGTTTGCCATTTTATTTCCGTTTAACAAACACACGAATAGAAGTTGGTTCACATTTCCAGTTCAAGGAAAACCAAATCTTATACAGTTGCCATCGTGGTACATGAATTTGCAGTATTTGAAACGTGGTTACTACAAGATTCATTGTCACCACAGCTACGTTCCTTATAAATGTATGTGCACGCACGCACATCACACACACACACACACACACACACACACACACACACACACACACACACCACACACACTCACACACACGCACACACACACGCACACACATACGCACGCATGCACATCCTCATAAGCCTACTGGCTATTTGCAATATTAATGACGGAAAATCCACTGTTATTCTATATATTGTTGGCATTGAGTTTTGGATCATGAGCTTGCCACAGAGAAAGCGAAAGAGCCGAAATCACGTGACCTGACAGTTCTGGCCCCGATGCAAGACGGTTCTCATCTGCTAGCGATATATGCCTGTGCTCTTAGCACCGTAGATCGACATGAGATCTCTCAAGGCGAATACCGCAGTATTCAACGTTGTCATAATACATTCACGTTAAGTAGGCTATAATGATTACTCCATACGCACGCGCGCACGCACACATGCACACACACGCGCACACACACACACACACACACATACTTATGCTTGTTTTATGTTAAATTATGATAAAAGCAATTTAACATTAAACTAAAGGTTTGCTCAATATATTTTGTAGAGTACATACTTATTATTCCTACGAAGAAGAGTATTGATAGTGACTTCGAAGTTTCAACCTGCTAAACCATCATCGAAATGTCCAACGTTGATTAGCAGGCCTGAGCCTTGAAATCACTGTGAATACTATTTTTGCTAAACAATTATATACGTGTGTGTGAGTGTGAGTGTGTGTGTGTGTGTGTGTGTGTGTGTGTGTGTGTGTAAGGCGCGGGCCTGGGTGTGTGGTAAGAAGTTCGCTGCCCGACCACATACTTCCGGGTTCAGCTCTTCTAAGGAGTCCTATCAGAAGCAACCATCATTATATTTCCCGGCTGGATTCCCAACTATCACTAATTCTGACCATGGATATTATCCAATTATCTTATTCCTGATCTCCTGCCGGTTGGCTCGGCTTGAAGAATACAACTTACGATTCTTTCCTGCGGCAATCTAATCACATGTCCGTACTTCCAGAGCTGTAACCTCTCACGTAGCGGCTCGACCTGAAGGGACTCCCTGTTCTCCAAGTTACGAGAACGCCCTGTTGAGTAACGTAACTTCAGAAACCCTTCAGAGGAGCTCCATTTTGGCAGCTTGTTTTCGCGATCTTACTCTTTCAGTCATTACCCAACATTCATGACCATAAGTGAAGATAGGCGCGAAATCCGAAATGAATTCCATCATTAACACGCAGTGGTCATTGGGAAGACTTTCTTGAGCTGTCTTCACAACGTTTATTGTTATCACTGCCTTTCAACACTCGACAGTGAATCCAACATTGATGACCATAGATGAGGATAGGCAAGAAAACCTATTTGAAGATATCGAGTTTGGCTTCTTTTTTTTTTCCCAACCTCGGATTGAATGTCGAAGCTGGCGCATTATTGTATCAGCACCTGCAATTTTAGCATCCAGTTCAGCTTCCTGCCACCCGTCATTCATCAATACGGTCCCAAGATATTTAAACTTCTCTACTTACCTCCATGATATTCCACTAACACGCTGTGGGCATTGGGAAAACTTTCTTGAGCAGACGAATATCTGTCTTTGCAGCGCTTAGTCTCCTCACTGCTTTTCAGCACATGACAGCGAATGCATTCAAAACACACTCTTTTACTCTTTTACTTGTTTCAGTCATTTGACTGCGGCCATGCTGGAGCACCGCCTTTAGTCGAGCAAATCGACCCCGGGACTTATTCTTTGTAAGCCCAGTACTTATTTTATCGGTCTCTTTTGCCGAACCGCTAAGTGACGGGGACGTAAACACACCAGCATCGGTTGTCAAGCAATGCCAGGGGGACAAACACAGACACACAAACACACACACACACACACACATATATATATACATATATACGACAGGCTTCTTTCAGTTTCCGTCTACCAAATCCACTCACAAGGCATTGGTCGGCCCGGGGCTATAGCAGAAGACACTTACCCAAGATGCCACGCAGTGGGACTGAACCCGGAACCATGTGGTTGGTTAGCAAGCTACTTACCACACAGCCACTCCTGCGCCATGTTGAATCTTGTGTATCAAGAAGGAAGAAAAATACTAGTATAGGAAAAAAAAGTAGAAAAGAATATTGTATAAAAGGAAACAAACATATAAAAAGAAAATTTATACATGAACTTGATCGGTTTGCATTTTAGCCACAGCTGGGTAGTGCGTTTAATTTGTTCACTGAACACCGCCGCGAATTCCCCCCTGTGTTTCAAACATTCCCCTCTAAATCACAAAACCCAGTGATCAACTATTATTTTATGTTATCGAATTTGAACTCAGAACATGAAAACAAACGAAATATCGCTAAGCATTTTGCCTAGAGTGCTAATGATTCTGCCAGCTCGCCGCCATATTTCCATTATTAATATTATTCATATAATTAAGGCGGCGAGCTGGCAGAATCGGTAGCACGCCGGACGAAATGCTTGGCGGTATTTCGCCCGTCGCTACGTTCTGAGTTCAAATTCCGCCGAGGTCGACTTTGCTTTTCATCCTTTCGGGGTGGATAAATTAAGTACCAGTTACGCACTGAGGTCGATGTAATCGACTTAATCCGTTTGTGTGTCCTTGTTTGTCCCCTCTATGTTTAGCCCCTTGTGGGTAATAAAGAAACAGGTATTTTGCCCTTCTTTACATTCTGAGTTCAAATTCCACCGTGATTGACTTTACCTTTCATCTCTTTCGAGGTCGATAAGATAAGTACCAGTTGAGTTGGTGGGGGGGGGGAGGGTCGATGTAATCGACTTCCATCTCCCTCGAAATTGCTGGCCTTGTGCCAAAATTTGGAATCAATACTACTAATGGAAATAATAATTCAATAATTAATGATGATGATGATGATGATAACGATGAAGGCGACAACGACGATGATGTTGATAATGACGACGACGACGATGATGATGACAGCGGCGATAAAAGAAGATAACTATGATGATGACGATAATGCTGAAAATGACGACGACCATCATCATCATCAACATTACCATCATCATCATCATCATGACGACGGTAGCGATGACGACGATGATAACGGTGATGAAAATGCTGATAATGACAACGACAGTCACCATCACCGACATTATCATGAGGAAGAGGGGAAAGAGGACGAGAAGGTGAGAGAGGAGGCGGGAGAGGAGAAACAGGATATCAGCCATTTGTTCTGGGCAATGCGTAATAGATTTTGGCGACTGCTGGTTTTGAGTCATACACCTGTCTCCTTGCATGCTTTCACTATTTACTGAGAATTAGACATGAAGTCTGCTCAAACGTGCTGCGGTGCGTTTAAAAGGAAACAGAAAGAGGACGAATTAGAGAGAGAGAGAGGGGGGAGCAGGGGAGAGATAAATGCGATGGAGAAATGGCGTATGAGTAAGAGAGAGGCATTGAGAGTTTGAATAGGTTATATGGAAAAAATGGAAAACCGGATTCTTATTTGCAGTGTAATATCTGAAAAGGCTGTTCGATAATACCAGTGTAAGAATAGGTATGGCTATGTGGTTAAGAAGCACGCTTTGCAGCTGCATCGTTCCGGGTTCGGTTCCACTGCATGGCACCTTAGGCAAGTGTCTTCTACTATAGCCTTGGGCCGACCAAAGCCTTGTGAGTGGATTTGGTAGACGGAAACTGAAAGAAGCCCGTCGTGTATATACATATATATATATATATATAGAGAGAGAGAGAGAGAGAGTTCCTTCGGTCGTGAATGACTATGAGATTGCACCTAGAAATTTCCCCTCCAAAACAAAAGTCCGGGCAAGGTTGTTTACGGTAGACCAGCAGTCGCTCATGCATACAAGTCTCCCCTCTCCATGCCACCGATATTATCCAAGGCCGATACAGCTTGGAACCAGTGACGTCGCAACTCATTTCTACAGCTGAGCGAACTGTATATAGATAGATAGATAGATAGATAGATAGATAGATAGATAGATAGATAGATAGATAGATAGATAGATAGATAGATAGATAGATAGATAGATAGATAGATAGATCGCTAGTCACAAAACCTTTATCTATTTTCTCTCCCTGTTTATTTCCGTGTTCCTCTCTGTAGAAGAGCGTAAGCTTGAAACGTAAAATACTTTCTCACTTCTCGAGCGTTAAACAAATACATCTGCTCGTTATTTAGACACCCATCTTCGTCTTCTGGTTTTTTGTTAATTATCACTATATATATATATATAAAATCTGTCTTTCCATTTCTCTCTCTCTCTCTCTCTCTCTATAATATATATATATATATATATATATATATATATATAGTAGAGAGAGAGAGAGAGAGAGAGAGAGAGAGAGTGTGTGTGTGTGTGTAATATGTATATATACATGCATGTGTTTTATTCAAAATACAATGACACCAACAAAATACATTTTGTTTCACCCGGATGCACGTCATGACCAAATTTTATCATGATATTCACGGCAACATAATCCTGATAAATTCATCCCTTTTAGTGAAATAGATTGCATTTTGCCAGGGTCATTGCTTTTAATGAAACGTTGACACATAGACTCAAACTACTGGCTTATTTTTCTATTCTACGTGGCCTCGCCATGTTTCAAATGAACTGTTATCCCCAGACTACATCCACTCTGTACCCCTACACATATGTATACCGACAGAGATCCTTTGTGTGTGCATGTATGAGCACAGACAGTCAGACAGGCAGATAGATAGATAGATAGATAGATAGATAGATAGATAGATAGATAGACAGATAGACAGATAGATAGATAGATAGATAGATAGATAGATAGATAGATAGATAGATAGATAGATAGATAGATAGATAGATAGAACACACACACAGTGGAGGCTCGTAAGTGAAATTAGTGGAGCTGCTGCTTCAGAAAACTTTTAGCCGTTGTTTTAATATTGAGTAAAAAGAAACAAACATATAAAAAGAAAATTTATACATAAACTTGATCGGTTCGCATTTTAGGCACTGTCGGGTAGTGTGTTTAATTTGGTCACTGAACAACGCCGCGAATTCCCCCTTGTTTTTTCAAAAATCCCCCTTATATCACAAAACAAGGGGGGAAATTTGCCCTTCTTTTCAAATTCTGGCAGCAACACTGAAGCTGGAAGCAGGATAATAATCTAGTTCTACACTTTATCACATTCAAGAATATAAACACGTTTTTAAGCACAACACACGCAGAGTCAAAAAGACACACTGCCTTTCACCCGGTAGTCATTCACGCAGTAGTCTCTCTCCCTTGCGTGAAGCTTCATATCTCGGACATGTGAGCATGCGCACAACAGCCAAACACCACGTCACTGGAACTATTAAGCGCATAGTTCTATACAAGGATTTTTGTATTTGTTTCATAAACTAGGAGATGGCTGCTGATATTAATGTACAAGTTATAAAGAAATAATTAAAGGAAAATGAACTCATTATATTGAATGTTATCGATAATATCAAGTGGAAATAGGGAGTGCTGCAGTTCCCCAGTGCCTATACACGAGCCACCATGCCACACATATACATATGTATGTATGTATGTATGTATGTATGTATGTATGTATGTATTTATGTATGTATGTATGTATGTATGTATGTGTGTTTGCGGTTAAACCATTGGGATTGAAGGACTCCTAGCCTTTGTTAGGGCATCCTTCTAGGAGAAGGTAACTCGGGTAACTGGGATAACTCCGACATAAAACCTGCGGCTCAGTGGTTACCGATGATGTTGACTTCTTCTTTTCGGATTATGGATGCTGTTACTAGTGAGTGGGATTGACTCAGTGCACAGCCTTTCCTCACTTAAAAAAAAATCTTTCTGCACAGGCATTGCACGATAACAACATTGATTAAGCTTCGTGCAATGGCCATACTCGATAACGAGGGGGCAGCCACCATGCATGTATGTACGTATGTATGTACACAAGTATGCATATATATATAAAATTTTATGTATTTGTGTATACAAACACATTCAATACATGTAGTTATTTGAGCAGATGTCTTTCAGAAGGTATAACAAAATACATCATGATGCACTATATACACTTTAAACATCCCGAAAGACGCCACTGCAATCAGCTGACAGTTTTTCATAATGTTAAAAATTATAAATAAATCGCCAAAACATCTGAAATTGTGTTGAACTGGTACTGTGCTGCCATCAAACTTATTTTCTTTACTTCTTTTGAATAGAAACTGGAAATTGATGTTTTTAAAGCACCCTTAGCGCCAGAGGAATATTCTAAGCTAACCTATACTAGCTAACCTATTCGCGTGAAGACTCCCCTCTCTTGAGGAGCACCACGTCAGCGTCCTTTTTTTCCAACCTTTTTTCGTTGGTCACCCATGCAGATACTTACCCGCTTCAACGCATTTAAATTTCAGAGCTTTGTTGGAGCCCGCGCGCAGCAACTAAGCTACGCGGGTGCTTGTTGTCTTCTTCTTCTTCTTCTTCTTCTTCTTCTTCTTCTTCTTCTTCTTCTTCTTCTTCTTCTTCTTCTTCTTCTTCTCTTCTTCTTCTTCTTCTTCACAAAGAATAATCTCTAATTCGAGCCTACTCTAAGTTACTAAGAATGCGTGTGGCAACTTGAAGATCCACCCACTACACGCGATAGACTGGCGGTTGCACGGGCGCGAAAGCTAACGTTGTTATCCTCATTCCGTAAACGGGATATAGAGGATTCGCAATCTAGTCTAGAGTCTGAAAGTTTATCACACCATAGTGGGTTACACCATGGTTCCTCTGCTTTGTGACAGAAGTAGGAAGAAAGAGTGAGAGAAAGTTGTGGTGAAAGAGTACAGCGGGGTTCGCCCCGGCCCCGCCGGAGCCTCGTGGAGCTTAGGTGTTTTGTGCAATAAATACTCACAATGCTCGGTCTAGGAATCGAAACCGCGTTCTTTCGACCGCGAGTCCGCTGCCCTAACCACTGGGCCATTGCGCCTCCACTGTTGTTGTCATTGTATCGCTCTCAAGTCTCAGATTACCAGAGATTTAGAAAACCTATGACAGCATTCCAGCAGCAACTATCATGTCAAGGACTGCATTGTCCAATGTCCTTTTTCTTTTTAAGACGGTAGAGTATAATTTGAGAGCGATATAGCAACTATTTTGAGTAGGTCAAATGACAGCACACACGTTCCTTGGTCTTTATTGTTTAGCCTTAAGTCAGCCATGATCACAAAGCATGTTCTACTCATAACCTTTCCGACTTATTTATTCATTTACTTTGAGGCTCGATTTATTCCTTTTTTATGCAAGCAGTGTGTAATAAGAGAAGTTTTTCGCTGCTAATTCTTACAAGTTGTGCAACTATGTGGGTGGTCCCTCGAGTAAGCAACATTTTGATCAACATACGGCTTAACATTTCAATGAATTATCCTTTCATCCTGTTACCCTGTCATCACCAGCTTCTCACCAATGTCAACATACTTGCCACCAGTTCTACCTTTTTCTGCTAAGTGTATTATATAAATGCAGTTGCCACAGTCTCATATCTAAGGAACAAAATGTGACTGATTCTGATGGTAAAGGCTTTCCTGGCTCTTAAAACTATATATCTCTCAGTAAGCTTTAATTCTCGTCAACTATTTAACCTCTTTCATTCAAATAATATCTATTTTAAAATATGGAAGCTATATGCCATCAACAAAAATGATGTAACTTATACTCGTACAATTACCATTAACTGTAACATATTATGAATACTATACGCCAAGAGATACTCTTAATATTCTAAGCATTTCAGCGATCACCAATACGTATTCAGAAGAGAAAGATATATCATTCACCTATAGTCTTTCATTACATACAAATGTCCTCCTCAGGCAAGATCGTATAACGGAACAAAATTTGATAGAAAAATCACAGATAGACGTATAGTTTATAAACTAAATCTGATATATTTCCTCTTGGTTCCTTCTATTATATAATGACTGAAGCAAAAAATATTCCCATAATTCTATACCAAAATAATTCAAAACATTACTGAATAAGTTGTTATCTTCTCCAAATCTCGTTCCATTCCACATCCATGACCGATTTTATGTCCAGTCTCATATATGGGTATTGGGTTTACGAGTGTTAGCTTATGTGCTTGGTTCTCGGACAAGACGGCGCATTGTATTTTTGACCAAGATTCTTCATTTCCAGTTGTCTTTGTCCACTCGGCTGAGTTCACTCCTGTGATGATTTGGAGTCTATTTCTGCGGCACATTAGTAAGAGTCGTGTATCGTCAGTCGTCTTAAAATCAACGGAAACCGGGAGAAACTCCTACCTAATAGGACTCGCTCATTTTTGTGAACAATTAATAAAGTAAATAAAGAAATGCAGAAACAAACTTCTAAATTTTTATGCGTGTATAATTTTTAATTCCCACTTTTGAAAATTCCATTTTCTAACTACAGCAAAAATTAAATCGTGCCCAAACATATCGAATACGCTGCTACTTGAAAGTAAAGTCACACTTTAAACTTTTTTATCAGTAGATCTTCTCGAATGTGTAGTATAGTTCTCTGTCGCAATCATGAAAATGAAATACACACACACACACATACACCACACACACACACACACACACACAACACACACACAAAATAGAAAATCGTAACAGCATGAAAAATTGCATTTATTATGGTTTATAAACGCCCAGCAATAAAATGTATTGAACACTTATATTTTTATACCTCAAAGTAAGACGCACCGCGCGCACGCGCACACACACACACACACAAACACACACACGCGCGCACATGTATGTATGTATGGATGGATGGATGGATGGATGGATATACATGTCTATGTGATGTACGAGTGCATACATACATACATGTAGATAGATAGATAGATAGATAGATAGATAGATAGATAGATAGATACATACATACATACATACATACATACATACATACATACATACATACATATATACATATATACATGCATACATACATACATACATACATACATACATACATACATACTTACATACATACATACATACATACATACATGCATGCATGCATACATACATACATACATACATACATACATACATACATACATGCATTCATACATACATACATACATACATACATACATACATGCATACATACATACATACATACATGCATTCATACATACATACATACATACATACAAACATACAAACATACAAATATATGCACACATACATTATACACGTATATGCATGCATACATGCTGAGATACATGCATGTAAACATACATACATACGTACGTTCATGCACATACATACATATATATATATATATTATATATATAATATATATATATTATAATATATTATATATACGTATATACATACATTTATACATATATACATACATTATACATACACACACAACACACACGTGTGTTGTATGTTTGTGCGTGTGCGTGCGTGTGTGTGTGTGTGTGTGAGCGTGTACGCGTGAAAATGCATAATAGAAAATGCGAATGTGCATACACACACACACACACACACACACACAGATACACACACACACAGAGATACACACACATACACACACATACAGATGCACACCTACATACGCAGTTTGCTTTTTTGTTTTTGTCTTTGTGTTATTTTTTCATTCATTCACCAACCTTAAAGAAATCTTTATTTCGCATTTACTACTGTACTTTATAGCTGGAACGAGAGACGTTGACATCTTACGCTGCCTAACTTGTTTTAAAATTCAATTGTGTTTACCTCTTAGTCTACTTTGCGATAGATTTCGAACTGTGCACAGAATAAAGCAGGTGTTTACATTCTCATTGATATTACCGACATGCGACAAAAACAAACAGAATTGCCTTTGCAGCTCTGGCCGATCGGTAGCAGTAGCTCTTTAAAGTTCAGTTTAACCAATGTATAAACAGATTAGTCTCCCTTTACCAGCTTTTGCTTTAACGCACATTTTAGCTATCTGCCCACATTTTCGTCATATTCAAGGATTTTTGTTTTGCCTTTCCCTGCATTTATTTGCTTCTGACACTTTTATTTTATTTATTTAATTTTTTTTTTTTTCATTTTTATTATTTTCGTTTTCTTTTTCTTCTTCTTCTTCTTCTTCTCTCATCTAACCTCGATATACCCATATTGTCTCACAACTTTTTTTTTTATTTTTACTTTATTTATTTTTTTTTTAACTGCTTGAGCTCCTGTTTTTTTTCTTCTTTTCTATTTAAATCGACTCGCGAGCGCAAATGCAGCCAGGCATACAAACACAGACGTGTATGCGTTTGTAAAGCCCTGTGCATTCATGCAGACACTTACGCGAACGTACGCACACACGCACACACACACACACACACACACACACACACACACACACACACACACACACACACACACATGTACGCACATACATACGCACACAGAGGAGAGAGAGAGACAGACAGAGAGACAGAAAGTGACAGAGACACAGAGCAGAGACAGAGACACAGAGCAGAGAGAGAGAGAGAGAGTTCTCTCCGAGAATTGATATCGTGCTTATTCAGGGTTTCCATATGCCAGAGAAGTTAATGTTTGTGAACTGATTCATAAACTTATATCCATCTTTACATCGATAAATTTCATTCATTTATTTATTTATTTATTTATTTATTATCATACCCATATATTTATTTATTTATTTTTATATACATTTATTTATTTATTTATTTATTTTTTTATTTATTCAGTCTCACTTACAAACGAAAGATTAATAATTTCCTGTGCAAAGAACGTTGCAGATAGAAAGATGTGCCTGCAAGGCAGTTTTCTAGTGATAAGCTGCATTATTAATATCATGGGTTAGAGTAAAATGCACAACTCGAAAGCAGCCAGCACGGATGGCGTGTGAAAACTACAACAGAACATTTCTCGGGTGGCAATGGGAGTGGGTGGATGGGGTGGGGAGATGATTATAGCAGCAGCAGCAGCAGCAGCAGTAGTAGTAGTAGTAGTAGTAGTAGTAGTAGTATTAGTAGTAGTAGTAGTAGTGGTGGTGGTGGTGGTCGTGGTGGTGGTAGTGGTGCTCCTGCTGGTGCTCCTACTGGTGTCGGCGGTGGTGGTGGTGATGGTGGTGTCGGCGGTGGTGATGGTTGTAGTAGTAGTAGAAGTAGTAGAAGTAGTAGTAGTAGTAGTAGTAGTAGTAGTAGTAGTAGTTGTGGTAGTGTCGGCTGTGGTTGTGGTGGTGGTGATGGTTGTAGTAGTAGTAGTAGTAGTAGTAGTAGTAGTAGTTGTTGTTGTTGTTGTGGTGGGGTGGTGGTGGTGGTGGTGGTGTCGGCGGTGGTGATGGTTATAGGAGTAGTAGCAGTAGTAGTAGTAGTAGTAGTAGTAGTAGTAGTAGTAGTAGTAGTAGTAGTAGTAGTCGGCTGGATGGTTGGGTGAGTGAGCGGGAGAGCGGGTGGTTGTAGGAGAGTTGAGTGTCATATTTTAATTGCCAACTTGGAAAGGTATGTTTGGAAACTAATTTTTAATATTGTGTGAGTACATCAATTGGTTCCTGGAGAAAAATATAACCTACAAAAATGGGTATTTTCATACCTCTAGCTCCAGGATATCCAAAACAGCTGGAATGACATAGAAATAATAATTAAAAAAAACTTGACATGTAAGGTCCTGTGTGTGTGTGTGTGTGTGTGTGTGTGTGTGTGTGTGTGTGTGTGTGTGTGTGTGTGTGTGTTGTGTGTGTGTGTGTGTGTGTGTGTGTGTGTGTGTGTGTTCTGTGCGTTTGTTGGTGTTATTTAAGTAATGATGATACATCAAAATGAAGTCTGATAATGAATTATTCATTATTAACGAGCGAGAGAGAGGGGGAGGGAGAGGGAGAGAGAAAGGGTAAAAGTTAGGGAAGGAAAACGATTACAGTTGAGTAAAAAGTATTAATCATAGATGTTAGATGTTGAAGAGCGTCTGACCGAACCCAAGAACATTTCGTTATCGCATTGGCTACAAACAAGCAAGACATCTCGCCAGATTCTATCTTTGGCGTTCTTTTGTTGCCATCCTCTTTTAAGCTGAGATGATACTTTCAGACGAGATAAAAAGGAATTTTAAAATGTTTCTCTAGAAATAGGAATAATTTTTAACTGAACGTAGAAACTGTGACCTTTGTAATTGCGCGGATTCTTTCAAGAAAAACGAAAAAACAAAACAAAACCACCAGAGATCGATATAAATGTTTGCTGAAATATGAAAATTATGAAGGCAAAGACACTCTTATTACTTATTTTCTTTTACATTTTTCGCTTTCTTACTTTCTTTCTTTACTCTTTCTTCTTTGCCTTCTCCTTTCTCTTCCTCTTTCGCTTTTCTTTTCTCTTTCCTTTCTATGTCTTCTCTATGTAAAAGCACATTTCTGTTGAAATGAACTTTCTTTTTTGCAAATATGAAAGCTAGCTTGCAGTTCGTCTTAAAATTTGTCTTTCTTCTTTCAGAACAGATTTATTAAATTTTATTAGCTTATTGAATCTTACAAGCTATGATATTTATTTAGTTATTTAGTTATTGTTATTTATTTATTAGTTTATTTCTTATTTGTTATGTAGATAAATGTCGTACTGACACGAGAAAGCGGAAGTCGCTCATCTGGACTGTTTCGTAATTTTAATGGTTTAAAGACGTTGTGTTGGGGATAAATATAAAGTAGTTCTGAAGACAACGTTTAGAATTCCCGTTGTCAATGTTTAAAGAAAATTTACTTGCCTTCTCAGTGGGGGAGCGATTACTTTTGGTTCAGACCGGTTCAGACCAGTTTATATATTACTAATAGATGCTATAATGCTAACTTGGTGACATTCAATATAAATATAGAAAAAGTAAATGTTAATTCACTTCACGAGTGCGCACACACATATACACACACACGTACGCACACACACATACACACGTCACACGCACACACATACACGCATATACAGCCATGACAACGAAAACAGACTTAAATAAATTGATATTTTCGAAAAATGTTGGTAACGATATTTGACTTTATTGTAAAATACGTTTACAATCAAATCAGAGCTATTGCCTTGCTCTAAATAGTGTAAAGTGTCTCAGAGTATAAAACATATTCAAATCTGAATTAAATATTGAACAGAAGAACATATTCCATAAGCAGAAAGCTCGTGTTCCCGCCCTGTATTGAAACCTAGCGCAGGTATGAAAATCAAAATGTTATACCTTTCTTAACAAAACGCTTCTAAAACTAACAACTACCAGGGCTTCATCATAAAATTTTAAGGAAATCTATTGTCTCTACCCTTTTTCATTAATGAGAAAACAAAATATTTTTCATTCATATAATTCTTTTTACTTCGCCATGATACTGGACAAATTCAATAAATCTAAAACGATTATAATTTTAATAAGTAAGGAAATTTATCATCTCCATTTCAGTCCTTTCAGATACTCCCCTTAGAGGGTCTTCATATGAGAAACACTGTCTTAATGGGGAGTTAGATCAGTATTGATCATCGCGTCCTAAATGCAATATTTTAGTTTAAGCAATTGCGTCTGGTGGAGGGCTCATCTCTCAGCAGGTTTTATTTACTACTGTTAAAAATCACTGCTTTGCAGAGTAAATAAAGAGGAAAGGAATCAACTCGGAACCTTCTTTAATTATAATTCCATATAAAACATCAAGGATCTATTATAGGAATTATGTTCATCGGTACCAGTGCTTGACTAGCACTGTATGTTATTGACCCTGAAAGAATGAAACGTAAGATTTACCTCAGTAGGATTTAAAGTTAGGAATATAAAGGACACTAACTTAACACCGCAAGGCATTTTGTGCAACACTCTAATCGTTCTGCCAAAGCTGTGGAAGATTCGATCTGACGAAAACCGAACAACAATTAAGTCATACAATAGTTACATTCTATTGTGTCTGGAGAGAGTCATTTTCTTTTTGTACCTTATAACGTAACACACTCACCGGTGAAATTTCCACTTATTTCTTATTTTTATTTTCCTAAAATTTTCGTTGCGTCTTGTAACCTTTTCAATAGTTTTGACTCTCAAGACTATTGAAAAGGTTACAAGACGCAACGAAAAAACTTTACGAAAATAAAAATAAGAAATAAGTGGAAATTTCACCGGTGAGTGTGTTACATTATAAGACACAAAAAGAAAATGACTCTCCCCAGACACAACAGAATATGTTTCAATACACGAACTCATATAAAGAATCTTGCAAACCAAATTCAAAAACGAAATAGTTACATTAATTTTCATATACTTAATGCAAGAAGCGTTATAAAAGTTATAGTGTTTGTTTATGTGCTTACATCTATATGAATTGCAATGGTGGTAATTAATTAATACTGGATTCAACTTCAACATCAAATATACCAAAACGTCAGTTTACGAGAATCAACGAGGGAGAGTGCTCAATGCCAGGAAGTGGAGAACCTTTTAAGTAACAGGCGTTATTGCAATGGCTTAAGGAGCTGTGGGAACGCTTCTGTGATGGGGAAAATTAAGGAATCTTTTATTTTACGAATTCATAGATTTCCTTGATTAGGGCCGATTTTGATGTTAAGCAACAACATCAAAAACAGAGATGTTCAACCGGATTCTAGCAATTAGAAAAATATACATATTTCTTTTATTTGATGAGAATATCGAATTATCTGTCTTTACGTTCTTGGTTCAAATCCCCAACAAAGCTAGTTTTACTTTTCTCTATCTGGCATCGATTTAATCAGCAATATGTTCACGCCCCACATTTTTGGTCATGTGCCAGTATTGAAAAGTGATATTTTCTACAGAACAACTGTTTCCCGAGGGTCAATGTATATCCCACCACTCACTGATATATTCAAACTAGTACTCTCACTTTGCTTGTTATAGTTACAAAGTTTCGTTGGTTACATACTCTGGCTACATCTTTGGATAGCACCACCGCTGGAGCCGATATAAGAGGAAAAGACCCCGTCTCGCCTGCGGCATCTCCGCATGGACATTTTTTTTTTAAACAAACTGACCGTTACGTATTTCTTCCTCCTGTTGCAGAGAGGTTATACGCCTTCGGCAGTTTGAGTCTCACGAATCACTGAATCGGCTAAGCGCCTTATAGATGCAAAACTAATAGGGTCACTCTCTAACCGGCTATAACAATTGACTTCCTAATATGTATATATGTGTGTGTGTATGTATGTACGTATGTATGTATGTATGTATGTATGTATGTATGTATGTATGCATGTATATATATATATATATATATATATATATATATATATATGTGTGTGTGTGTGTGTGTGTGCGCGTGCGTATACAAGTGATTTTGAGTTCTACTACGCAGCTCCTTGGGCAAATGTCTTCAACTATAGCCCTGGGCCGACCAATGCCTTGTGAGTAAAAATCCGTAGTACGTGTATTAGGTATGTATACATATACACACACATATACACACATACACACACACACATGCACACGCGCGCACGCACACACATACATACATAGTATATATATATATATATGTATGTGTGTGTGTGTGTGTGTGTGTGTGCGTGTGTGCGTGTGTTTGCGTATGAGCATGTGCATACGTACATTCATAATACACAAACTGCGGATTTTCACTCCTATCCTGCCGCTTGATCACCGATATTAGTTTGTTTCCGTTCCCACAACATACCAGTTAAGAGACCGTTAAGATAAGTATCAAGCTTTAAATTAAGTACGGGGTTCGATTCCTTTAACTAAAACATTTCAAGGCGATGTCCCAGCATGGCCGCAGTGCAATAACAGAAACAAATAAAAGATTAAAAAAAGTTGAAAGATATATCAGTATGTATGTATATGCATATATTGTGTGTATGTATGTATATGCATATATTGTGTGTATGTATATGCATATATTGTGTGTATGTATGTATATTCATATATTGTGTGTATGTGTACGTGTGTGTGTGCGTTTGTGTTAGTGTGTGCACATCACACACATATGTATATACTCACAAATACATGCCAGCACACACACGCACACTCATATACTAATATTGGTCCAATTATCATAGTAATGTGATATAGATAAAACTGTAATACAAATCATAAGAATAAAATAAATACTAACAGCGAATTTGTATACATAAAGAAAATTTATGAATAAAGTTTCAGAATCGTTTACAAATAGTCACAAAGCAGATTTGATTGATGCTAATCTGAAGATATTCTATAGCATTTGATGTAAAGTAAGCTGACTGTAGACATTTTTTTTTACCGAGAAGAACCAAAGGCAAGTTTGTTTGTTTATTTGTTTCTTTGTTTCTTTGTTTGTGTATGTGATTATTATATCCGGTAATTTTTTAAAATGTGAGCTAAGACAAATAACTGAGTGGCGAATGACATGTGTTTGAACAACATAGGCAAATATAGGTATATCAGATAAACGTACGACATTAAAATTCTTGATTCATTAAAAATTATCTCCGTCTCTAGAGGATGTATCATAATTACCAAATGAGAATTAAGGCCATTTCCACATGAGGAGGGGAGATAATCGCAAGATTCAAGAATTTGACAGGTCATTAAGGAAAAGAGACAGGCTTATTGGCTGGAGATAAGAGTACAGTCGAGAATAATTATCTGACAATTATCTCCAGAAGCCAAAGGACTTATTAAAAAAAAAGAATCGAGCATATTTATGGTCAAGGTAATTAGCATAATTTGAACAAAAATTATCCAAGAGTGACCAGTGGTATGAGCCAATTGTACATTTTAAGAAAAACGTTGATGTATCTTTAGTTTTTGTAAAATAAAATATGAGTTTAATGGATCCTGTTTGAAGGGATTTTACTGTTCAGTACAAGGTATCATGCATTTTTATTCTTGTTATGCTACATTTTTCAGATTTGTCTGTTGTGTTGTAGAAACAGCAAGCTGTTTTTAACTCCCTTCCGCCTCCCTTTAATGCAATGAAGAAAAGATGTTTCACCATACGGTCCAGTCCACATATTGCACTATGGCTACTTTATTTTAGAAGCAATTCAACCGTGTGTGGTGAAACAGAAGAAAAAAATTTTAATAAAAATAAAAACAATTTTTAAAAAAACCTTTATGTGGCATGTATTTTGAGCATAAACCTTACCTGTATGACGAGCGGTTGAGATGAGCGATAACGTAGAGGAAAAATAAATAAAATAAAATGAAATAAAATAGAAAGTAAAAGAGAAAGAGAAAACCTTTGCTAATGTATTCCACAATCATTGACAACACTTGGAGGAAAGTCATACCGAAGATGCAAATTGTATAATTTATGAAAACTGCATGTGAATGGGTTTGCACACACACACACACACACACCACACACAACACACACACACACACACAGTATCAATAAATTATGTATGTGTACGTCGCTGGTTGCTGGCATGGGGATTTTTGCATCTCACATGCGATGGACGCCTCTATGGCGAACTGGCATTTGTAGCTGCAGTGACGTGGATGTTGTAAACTTCGATAAAGACTTCCTGATCGCTATCTCCCTGCCCTAAAGCATTCCAGCTAATATTTCATCTTAAAATATGACGACAACAAAAGAAGGCCGAAGATGGAATCTGACAAGATGTCTTGCTTGAAGCTAATAAGATAATAACGAATATTCTTGGGTTCGATCAAATTCTCTTTAGAGCAAATAATAGAAAGCTACGAATGTATATGTCGAGTGAAACAAGGAGAGTGATGTAGCCAGGGGAGAAAATGAGACACACGTCGGGGGGTTACAAAATGGAATACAAGACAGCGGCTTCGAAGTTGAATGCGACGATCGGGTTATCATAATGAATAATGAATATAGAAGAAAATCAATATGACAATATTAGTAGGGTAAAGGACCAGCACTACCGATTATCGATTAACTGGAGCAGGTACTGCAAGTATTTTAAAAACAAAACGTATGTTTCTCATGTTACTTCGCTACACGCAAACTCATATATTGTTTTATATTAATGTAAACACATACATGTGTATGTATATGCATATGTGTGTGTCTGTGAGTGTGAATATAAATATATATGCATGCGTGTGGCGTGGCTGTGTGGTAAGAAGCTCGCTTCCTAATCATATGGTTCCGGGCTCAGTCCCACTGAGTGGCACTTTGGGTAAGTGTCTTCTACTATAGCTTCAGGCTGACCAAAGACTTGTGAGTGGATTTGGGAGACGGAAACTAAAAAGAAGCCGTTCGTATTCGTGTGTGTGTATGTGTGTGTGTATGTATCTATATATATATATACACACACACATACATACATGCATACATACATACACACACACATACATACATACATACACACATACATACACACATACATACACACACATACATACATACATACATACATACATACATACATACATACATACATACATACATACATACATACATACAACACACACACACACGCATACATTACATATAGACATACATTCAGATTCTCTCTGACACACTATCAGCACTGTTGTTCCTCATAATTCGCTGAAGTCCCGGACCCCCATACTCTCCCTCACTCCATTAACAATCTGCCCGCTGTCATCTAACATTGCTGTCTCCTAAGCAGATGACACCACTCGTCATTCATCTCTAACCACAGGTATCGTTCACGCAACAGCGAAGCACTTCACACCCAAACCGTACCGCCTCCACAGAGACCTCCCAAACATCACCGAATGAAAAAAACATAACAACTTAGTCTCTAAACAAAGCAAAGCCCAACTCTCCTAGCCATACAGAAGCGAATGTCTTGTACCTCTCTTGAAGCAAATATTCCGTGATTCTCTCTAGTTTTTGACCCTACGATATAAATATTTTAAAAATAGTACCTTTTAGTGTACGGATTATTCTGTAAAATGCAGGCGTAGGAGTGGCTGTGTGGTAAATAGCTTGCTTACCAGCCACATGGTTCCTGGTTCAGTCTCACTGCGTGGACCTTGGGCAAGTGTCTTCTATTATAGCCTCGGGCTGACCAAAGCCTTGTGAGTGGATTTGGTACACGGAGGTTGAAAGAAGCCCGTCGTATATGTGTGTGTGTGTGTGTGAGTGTATGTTTGTGTGTCTGTGTTCGTCTCCCCAACATCGCTTGACAACTGATGCTGGTGTGTTTACGTCCCCGTAACTTAGCAGTTCGGCAAAAGTGACCGACAGAATAAGTACTAGGCATACAACGAATAAGTCCTGGGGTCGATTTTCTCGACTAAAGGCGGTGCTCCAGCATGGCCACAGTCAAATGAATGAAACAAGCAAAAGAGTAAAGAGTAAAAGAGACTTATAGTTTCATAATGTTTTGAATTAACCGTGCATTATCTCATAGCTTTGAGATTTCAAGGATGCGGTTCTGTATTTTTAGAACGGCAATGTAGGGTAGATATGGCCAGTTTGAAAGCAGGTAGAATATTTGGGCCGAATGTGGACAGTTAAAATGCTAAAGGGTTGACGGTGCTAAACCTGACAATCTTTGGTGACCAAACATATCTACACCCTAAAGACTAACCTCTTCTTTGGGACTAGAAAACAGTTCAGCTTTATTCAGGTGTTAACATTTCACAGACAACCAGTGCGGCTTTGATCTCTCCTAGATGAGTTCAA
>NC_043002.1:41966047-41988547 GCF_006345805.1 Octopus sinensis | reverse complement strand
CCGTTGGATCAATCTGTACTAAATATGACTGTCTGGAAATTACGTCGGTTTTGTTTTTTCGCTTTAAAGATAAACGATTCTGAAATGCTTTTTAATTGTGATAATGAAACAAGAGGTTTAAAGAAAAAGAAACAGTAAGGTTTCTAAATAACGAAAGCTCTTCATACGGACACATACTTGGAATATATCTTTCAGTTTATACGATAAACTTTATAAATTTTAAAGTTCAATATTTCCGTGACATAAGTTAGACATATTGACATGAGTTATTCAAATAATTGTTCGTGGAATGGACCTAATAAAATTAGCTAGAGTACACTCAATATTTCATATTTAAATCCGATGTAACTATTTCTACTTGGATATCGGTTCCAGCATGGCCGCAGTCAAATGATTGAAACAAAAGAAAGAAAGAAAGAAAGAAAGAAAGAAAAGAAATACTCGTAAGTAAATGGCAATAAAACAACTATAGAATGTAAAGAATATTTTATGTAAAGTAAAAAGAATGTCAAGATCATTTATAATAAAAAATATTATTATAATCGTTTTCTGAATCACTTTCACTCGCACTAGACTCGCGCGCACCGTCACTTGTAGACGCTATCGCCGATTCACAAGCACTCGTAGACGGACTTATAAATTTCTTTTTAAAACAAGTCTAGAGTTGTTTACTAAGAAGAAGCTTTTTTATGCTCTCTACAAATTTTATGCTGTCATTTTACTCTGTTGCTATATGCAGCTGTGTAGGCACTTCAGAACCAGTGTTGCCACACACACACACAAAATGGTTGTTTAACCTTTTTATATTTATTATAAAATAATACTCGTGAACCTGGAGTCTCGTAAAGCGGCTCTTCACAAAGTGAGACATTACTGTATTTATATTTTAGAATCCAATTTGTGTGCGCGCATATGTGTTTGTGGATTATTAGGTTGTTTGTAACGATTATTTTCAGTATTGTACCAAATCTCACACTGCTTTGTCTTGTTCAAGAAACCCATCAATAACCCCGGTAGCATATTTCAGTGGAACTTCATTATGCACCCCTCTGCTATTGTTAAACAATAAATCAATCAACAGTGGGATGGTTAACCAGCTAAAGACCACGAGCTCTAATTTTATTTATTTTATTCCGTTTCATTATATTTTTTATTTATATATTTTTACTTTTTATTTATCTATTTATTTTTGTATTCTGGAAGCCAATGCAACTAGTTTACCATTATTCCCGAGGTTGCAATTAAAACTTAAAAAAAAAAAAAACTTCACAAATCCATTTAATGATTGTTTTATTGAAAATTTAAGTCCACGTGTTACTGGAATGGAAGCTTATTAAAATTTCAATCAAAAATTCATTTAATAAAAGCGATGTTCGTTCATTAGAGCTAAAACAAACAGCTGTTGCTATGTGCTTATTGATGTTGCTATTGTTGCTTAATTTCAATGTGACCTCAATTTCGGAAAAGAAAAAAATAAGAGAAAGAAAGGAAAAAAAAAAAGAAAATTATAAAGGAAACTAAATGCTTCGTCTGATTCTGAAATTAGGGATGCTTTTGTTTTGTTCTTTTTTCTTTTAATTTTTATTTTTTTACTTCTAATAATTATAAAATAAACTATACATAACAACTTTGAAATTCATTATTTGAGATGTGGCCAGATTACGGTGAACAATATGATGGATAGATGCGAGTTAGTTTCATTCAGTGTGAAATGTTGTTAGATAAAATGAAAAATACGGATTTATTTTAATTAGGTACAGGGTCAATTTTGTGGTTGTGTTAATCAATACTTGATTAACGAAGCAGGTTTCTGTTCTCAAATTGGGATCGATCCAATCGATTTTCCCCATCTTCACTGAAGAGATTTAGCTGGTGTCTACTTTGAAAAAAGTGAGGGATTAGATTCGTTAGAGTGTCTTGTAGTATGTGTTCCGAATCTCTGTGCTCCAAGTTCAAATGCAACCGAGATCAACTTTACATTTTATCGTTCAGGGATTGATAGATAAAGTACCACTTAAATATCAGATTCAATCATTCTCACTCGTCGCTGTCTCTCTTTCTTCACCCCTCTCAATACGAAAAGGGTCTTAGAGGGTCACCCACAGCGTCTCCTCGTGTAATGAAGGATGGTTGAGCGAAATGCTGGCAACTGTTTCTTGTGTAAACTCAGACATTGTGTTGGATCCGTGCAATGACGGACCGATGTACGCAACTTCATAGAACGAAACTAAAAAGTAATTTTGAAAACAAAAATTAATCATAGATTGCTTAAAGCCTCTTTTATATTTCGGGAACGATTCACCTTATCAATTATAAAGTAGAAAATAATCCTACAGATCGGTGTAAATATGTTACCGACAGGCTAACAGAATGGCCAGTCGATGACAATACATTTTCTCCAAATTCTTATTCTATTCATTTCATCACCCAATGATGTGTTTGAGTTGGGTTTTGGAAGTTTCTGATATTTGCATTAAAAAAAAAATAAAATACTAAAATACAAAAGTTTCAGTCATGATCATATCTTTTAGTACATTTAACGTATCCTCTTTTTTTAAGTTGAAATAATACAGATAAGCCAACAGCTGCCAATTTGGATTATTCATCTATTTTTAATTTATATGACATTTGTGAACCAAAGCGTCCTTGGTTACAAGCTCCTAGAAAGATGATCATTTCAGAGAATGACAAAACAGTGTATATGCAACATGAGTGAAACAAATACCACACAAGGTTTATGAGTTTTTTCGCCGATACTTATACATCCTTCAGACGATATACATCAACCATAAACACACACACAAAAACAAATTAACACGTACATACATACATACATACATACATACATACATACATACATACATACATACATACATGCATACATACATACATACATACATACATACATACATACATACATACATACATACATACATGCATACATACATACAAACATACATACATACACAAACACACAGATGTACGTGTTATAGAGTCGTTAAATTACAAATTACAAAATACAATAAATACTTACTGATGAAGGAACTCGATAAATTTTGTGGGGCCAAATCTATTAGATATATTTGCCTCACTAAGAATGATTCAAGAAACCATAAACGGGGAAACTTGAAGACCCAGTCATCTCATATATTTTATCCTTTCCTTGTTTCACTCATTGAATTGTGGTTATGCTGGGGTACTGCCTTGAAGGGCTTAGCCGAATCCTCCAAGGTGGTACCCTAGCATAATCGCAAATCAATGACAGAAATAAGAAAAAGATAAAATATATGAATTGATTGGGTCTTCAAGTTACCCTCTTTATGGCTTCTTGAATAATTCTTAGTGAGGCAAATCGACCCCAGTAAATATTCTATCGGTCTCATACAAACACACACACACACACATAGAAAAAAACATTTGCTGAAAAGTTCCTGACTTTGAGTAAAAGGAAATACGGGAAAATCAGTCAATTATGATTTTTTTCAACATATTCCCCTCTCTGATTCACGCACATACTGGAGCGCTCCTTAAGTTTTTTTTAAGCCCTGTAAAAGAAATCAGAAGGTTGGGCTTTCGACCAGACTTTTCGCGACACCCTTAAAGTCTAGAACTCTTCAGCACCCTCTTGTATATATTTTCATTTTTATACGTGTGTGTATCTGTGTGTCCTCGTGTGTGTATTTTGTATATGTGTGTACATACATGCCAACGTACATATGCATATACGCGTGTGTGTGTGTGTGCGTGAGATCCAAAATTAGGGAATGGAGTTGATAAAATCCAGGCTACGTATGTTTAGCAGAACCTCAGAAGTAGTAATTACTCAAACGAGGGGTAATCCGCTAGCTACTCGTCGGGCCAAAGATACCTTAATCAAATGAAGTTTACATTGTCGCCAAGGGATCCCATGTTAACCCGCAGGAGATTTGATCGATAAAATCACATATATATATATATGTACATGGCATTTATACACTAGATATAAATGTGAGCTACCATAAGTTTCATGCTCAGATACTACAGTTATCAGACTGGTTTGTGTGGCGTGCCGTATTTTTTTTTTTTTTTTTTTGATGATCTCACCAATGACGAAATAGTACACAAATAGCAGCTTGCACAACACCGCTAAAACTCTCACCTACAAAACCATGTAGACCAGAAACAAGCAAGTGCAAAATCTCCTGTTTCGTAATGAAGTGGGTATTATTTCGAAATAGGACACACCAAAAACATTGTCTCATACGTGATCTAAAGCAGAGTCAAGCGATAACTTTCCAAGAGTTAAAAAAAATGGCCTTGACAAATCAGTGCTTCAGTAAATCGATATAAAATCAACGTGAAAGTCTGTGACAGCTGTTGTTTTTCGCTAGACAAGTCATTCTTTTAAGTAGTAGAAGGATAATATCGGGTTTAACTCACGCCCGCATCCTTTCCATTGAGTATTACTCGTTCCGCTGGGTTGTTTCACAGGTGTTGCGCCTGGCCAGCCGAATCTATCGATCTTTTTCAATTATCATTGATGAAATTGATGAGGGGGGAAATAAAATTGAAGTACTATGGTGGAAGTCGTTGGGATGCTGATTCTGATGATAATGTAGAGGAGGAGGGGAGGGTGAGAAGATGGGTGAGAAGATGGGTGAGAAGATGGGTGAGGGGATGGAGTGGATTGGGTGAAGGAAGGGAGTAAAGGGATGAGGGAGTGAAGGAAAGGGAGAGTAGGGGAGGAGGAGGAAGAGGAGGAAGAGGAGGATGTAGTTGATTATATTAGCAGCAGAATACATCTTCCATTGAGAATACTAGCTCTTTCTCTGAGCTCTCTCTCTTTCCCTAACTTTGTGTGTGTGTGTGCGTACGTGTGTGTGCGTACGTGTGTGTGCGTACGTGTGTGTGCGTACGTGTGTGTGCGTACGTGTGTGTGCGTACGTGTGTGTGCGTACGTGTGTGTGTGCGTGTATATGCGTGTAAGTGTATGTGGATATGTCTGGATATATGTGTGTATGTGCATGTATGCATATGTGCATATAATATATATATATATATATATATATATATATATATATATATAATATATATATATATATATATATATAATATATATATATATATATATATATATATATATATGTTTATGTGTGTGTGTATCTATATGTGTATGTATTTTGAAGTTGTACTTCCTTCATTTGACTCCGTCTGTTGAAACTGAAAACCTTACACTATGGAAGCATCGAGAAAAGTAATTTAAGTAAAGACATAATTCGATTCGTTCCAATCACGGTTCTTTTCTTCTCAAGAGTATTGTGTACTATAAAGTGTCGAACTGTTCTGTTGTAGTTCTGCAACAAGAAAGAGCAAAAATAAAATTCAAGAAAAACAAATTCCAAAACCTGATTTGTCGCAAAAGATGTGTGTGCGATCACGCGTTGTCGTGTTAAATGTTCGGTCTCTTCCTTGTTACAGCTTCCCTAATCTTTTTGAGTGTTTCAATATACTGCTTGCAATTCAAGGTGCAGCTATGTTCCAGAAAAATCAAAGAGAATGCTACCCTTGTCATCCCTAAAAAAAAAAACCAGCTACCACAACATTGTGGCCGTCGTTGGGTTTTTTTTTTTAATTCCTTAGGTTTTGGAGAAGAGATGTGACTCCATTCATTGACTGAATCCTCGTTTTTGAATAATAAATATAAAAAGCGTAACATCGTTGGCTTCAAACTTTTCCAATCGATAAGAACAGACGTCTACTTTTCTCTCCTTAAAATCGGGTATCAATTGCCGAGATAGATAGATAGATAGATAGATAGATAGATAGATAGATAGATAGATAGATAGATAGATAGATAGATAGATAAACTTACTTGGAAATGGATGCGTGGCGTTCAATCATATAATAATATAAATAATATATATATATGCATATATACATACATATATGTACATACATATATATATATATATGTGTACATATGCATATATGGGTACGGGGCGTCATAAAATGTAAACATCATGAAATACGAAATAAGAAAACATGGAATACGAACTATGCGAACAACGAAAGAAGCAAATGAAAAACAAGACAAGTAACATAAAGAACGACCCTTCATCAGTTGTCGGCTGCTTATCTACTTCACATTTCGAGCAATTACGACAATATGTGCCTTCGAAAAAACGGTTGCTCCCGCAAAGCAAAATAAAATTTGGGATTTGCGGAGGGTCAAAATTGATAACAAAAACAGGACAGTGAAAACAAACAGTAAGGGCTGCTAAGCCATAACGAGGTGAGGTGGCGAATACAGTGTAGGGCAGAAAGGACGGACGTTTTTGAAAAATTCACAAAAGCATTAATTTTAGCTGCAAACAAATTTTATTGACATGAGTGTGTTCATATTGAATTAACATTTGTCAAATTCAAGTGTGGAAAGCAACATCCATCATGTGGTGTCCGTTTTCATTGATGCAGTTCTGAAGGCTTTCTTGGAAGTTGGCCTCTGCCCTCTCCAGCATTGCTCTGCCGATTCGGGCGACTTCCGCGCGAATAGCTTCCTTCAAATCGTCCAATGTACGGGACTTATGCACATACACACGTGCCTTGATGTTTCTCCACAAGAAATAATTACACGTGGAGAATGTCAGCAAACCTGTAGATGAGGCAGTGACCGAGGAGAGGACAAAGAACGTCCAATGATGCTCTGGCTGTGTGAGCCATTGCCCCATTCTGCTGAAACCACACACTTCGAATATGCATACGTTTTCGTCGTAATTCAGACACAAAGAAGTTGTTTATCATCTCAATGTAACACTCAGAGTTCACAGTAACAACATTTCCATTATTGTCTTCAAAAAAGTAAAGACCAATGACAGTAGCTTTTCTAACAGCACACCACACCGTCACTTTTGGGTTGTGAAGTGGTCTTTCGCGCAGTTCTCTCGGATTTTCAAGAGCCCAATAACGACGGTTCTGTTGATTTACCATGCCATTAAGATGAAAATGAGCTTAATCACTCATTAACAAAATGAGGTTGGCATTTGCCTCAAAAATTGCTTCCATCTGACATGCGAAGTTAAGCCACTGTGCATAGGCCCATGGTTTCAACTGTTACCAAATTACCATTTTGTACCGACGAAAATGCAGGTCTTCATGCAAAATACGCCTTACCGATCGATTACCGATGCCAATTTCAGTGGAATGTCTCCGAGCAGAGCGATTCGGATTCCGTATCAAAGCTTGTCTGATGCGTTCCACATTTTTCGGGGTCCGTACAGTTCGTAGCGCCCCGACCAGTCTCCTATTCATTAGTGTATTTCATGTACATTGTACATTGTATTGCAGCCTGGATGTTGAAGTGACGCCGAAACTCACGCTTAACTGTTGTAACAGACTCGTTATTCTTCACATAACTGTTGTAGGCAAACACGCATGCTCTATCGTCCACAGCGCCATAGCTTCACCTGAAAAGAAAAAAGAAATGCTATGACACCCCGGACCGAATGGTACCTGTCGAACATATGTCCCATCCCCTGGGGATGAGTAATAGCCATTTCAAAAACGTCCGTTCTCTCTGCCCCACCCTGTTGTGTGTGTGTGTGTGTGTGTGTACGTGTGTGTGTGTGTGTGTGTGTGTGTACGTGTGTGTGTGTGTGTGTGTACGTGTGTGTGTGTGTGGTGTGTGTGTGTGTGTGTTGAATCAAGCTGTTTTCCTCTATACATGTAACTCCCAATAAATATGTTGAGTGCCCTACATTCGTTTGGCTACTCGTATGTATTATATATATATACATACACACACAATACACACATATGCATGTATACAATGTATGTATGTATGTATGTATGTATGTATGTATTACTGTTTTATACCAAATTATATAAAAAAATCAATTTTATTCAATACATTTTAGTAGAGCACATCATAATAAAACGTTTACAAAAATGCCCCTGATTTGAGAAGAATTTTCACCTTTCCTCCCTCCAGTCTCAGAGACTCTTGCAAACCCATGGGCACTGCCCCTCTTTCTCTAAGTCATTGAAAATGAGAATGGCTGGACCGGTAATGGTTCGCTTTCTTGAACGTTTTTAGTTACTTGTTGAATTATGTCCCTTACCAAGAAAGTAATCCCCCTTTATTCACGTTATTTACTTTAAAGTATTTATACTATTTTAAATACATACAGTATATATATTCACAAAGAAATGCAAACGTAAAGGTTTTCGTACATGCACACATACATATCCCTACACACTTGTAAGCATGTATGTGTGTGTGTGTGTATGTGCATGTGTATGTGTGTATGTGCGTGTGTGTGTGTGTGTGCATATATATGTATTCGTATATACATATATATATATTCTCTTTTACTTGTTTCAGTCATTTTGACTGTGGCCATGCTGGAGCACTGCCTTAAGTCGAGCAAATTGGCCCCAGGACTTATTCTTTGTAAGCCTAGTACTTATTCTATCGGTCTCTTTTGCCGAACCGCTAAGATACGGGGACGTAAACACACCAGCATCGGTTGTCAAGCGATGTTGGGGGACAAACACGGACACAAACAAATACACACACATATACGACGGCCTTTTTTCAGTTTCCGTCTACCAGATCCACTCACAAGGCTTTGATCGCCCCGAGGCTATAGTAGAAGACACTTGCCCAAGGTGCCACGCAGTGGGACTGAACCCGGAACCATGCGGTTCGTAAGCAAGCTACTTACTACACAGCCACTGCTATGCCTATATATATGTGTATATATATAATATATATATATATATATATATATATATATATATATATATATATATATATATATATATATATATATATATATATATATGTTATATATATATTATAACACGCAGCTCAGTCCGGCATTCGAACTCACAACCTCCCGATCGTAAGCTCGACGCTCTAACCACTGAGCCATGCGACTTCACTACATGCGCCTACAGTAGAAAAGAATATTTAGAAGGATATCTGTATGGCCGGTAAGTGAGTGACCATTGGTTTCCCACAAATAACGCGCTTAGCTATGTAAGCGACTCCTCAGACTCAAATGGTTGGAGTCTGACGAGTCGCTTATACAGCTAAGCGCCTTATAGGTCACTCGCCGGCCGACTAAATGTGCACGCGCGTGCGCACGGATGTGTGTGCGTGTATACACATATATATAGCTACCTGCATACGTACATTATCATATTACATACGTGCATATAGGAAAATAGATCCACTTAGGGTCTTTTTACTACATAGTCTAAAGCTAGTGTTAACCTGCATATGAGTAACTGTGTTCTGCCTTTCAGTGTGTGTGTGTGTGTGCATATATATGTATTCGTATATACATACACACACGCACACAGTCACACACACACACACACACACACACATATATACATATTCTCTTTTACTGTTTTACTTGTTTCAGTCATTTGACTGTGGCCATGCTGGAGCACCGCCTTTAGTCGAGCAAATCGACCCCAGGACATATTCTTTGTAACCCTTGTACTTATTCTATCGGTCTCTTTTGCCGAATCGCTATGTTACGGGGACGTAAACACACCACCATCGGTTGTCAAGCGATATTGGGCGGGGGGAGGGGGACAAACACAGACACACAAACATATACACACACACACACATACATATATACATCTATACGACGGGCTTTTTTTTAACTTTCCGTCTACCAAAGCCACTCCCAAGGCTTTGGTCGGCCCGAGGCTATGTGTACAAACAGCAACATACACCATAGATACGTGTTCTTAGATGCATACACACACACGCATATACAGACGTACACACATACGCACGCGCATAAATCGTGCACGCACACACACACACACACACATCACACACATATATATATATAGGCACAGATATGCATATGTTTGCATATGTTGCATGTCGGGGGCTATTTATATGCCTTCATGTATGTATAATTTTGTGCTTGCATATGTTGGCACGTGTTTGCGTGATAGTGACAGCTATAACGATGTCAATGTTATTTTCCTTTTTCATTGCAATCAATGGTGCTGCTACTACTGCTCCTGCTGCTACTGATTCTTCTGCTGCTATTGCTGCTGGTGTTGAATTCTCTTGTTATTATTATTATTATTATCATTGATCAGACATTGGATCCTGAGTGAACAAACCGAATTCCTGGCGGCACAACGTATAGAATTTCATTTCATTTGAAATGTCACTACAGTAAAATAACTTTTGACTTCAGTCGAAGGGGGAGACTCGTGTAGCTGGACATAACCGTTGTTTCCTCTGCAATTTGATTAAAGGTCAGATCACTGAAATATACATTAAACTTTAGAAGCTATAGAAGTTGAATAATAAATAAATAATAATAATAATAATAATAATAATAATAATAATAATAATAATAATAATAATAATAATAATGATGATAATAATAATAATAATAATAATGTAAAGGAACTCGGAATATAGTGCCCAGTAGAGCTATTACAAAAGGTTTGCCTCTTTGGCACAGCCAGAATCATCAGGAAAGTATTAGATAGTCGAAATAAAATAATAATAATAAATAAACAGATAATATGGTACCGTAGGCTGAAGGTAACAAGTCCGCTACGAAATGCAAGTTAACCGATAATAATAATAATAATAATAATAATAATATAATAATAATAATAATATTAATAATAATAATAATAATAATAATAATCCTCTCCACTAAAGGCACAGGACCTAAAATTTTGGGGGAGGGGAGTAGTCGATTACGTCAACCCCAGTGTTTCACTGGTACTCAATTTATCGAAAGAATGAAAGACAAAGACGACCTCGGCGGAATTTGAACTCAGAACGTCACGACGGGCGAAATGCTGTTAAGTATTTCGTTCAGCGTGATAACGATTCTGCCAGCTCACTGCCTAAACAACAACGACAATAATAAATACCCTGTTGGCTCTCATGGCTTCTGATATTAACTGATTGGAAGTGTTATCCTGTACATGTTTTCTCTTGCTATAAATGATGGGCTACAACAAATATTCTGCTCAATACCCCAGATTTGCTTGTTAGCTGCTTGACTTAACCAGTTGAGCATGTCACTTAGTGGATGACGATATGTGCATCTCTGATCACGAACAGGAGTAGCAGAATAGACATCATAGCCATGTGCTGAGAGAAATTCTTTGGGGTTTGAATAATTCACCTCTGGAAACATGGGTGTTTTGTTCATCATCCTTAAATAAACTTTATTCAGGGATCTTTTGTGCAGGATGGGCTACTCGACCTAAAGAAAATTCTAACTGAGCCCCCACCTGTAAGATCATGTGCTGTTCATCATGATATGCGATCACCATGTCGCGCACATATGGTTGTGATACCTGGTATACCCTTATAAGACAGGAAATCATGATGGGTATATTGGGCTTCGTAAATTTGTACCCCAGTGTCACTTTGATGGCATGCACTGCTCACACACTCAATATTAATAATAATAATAATAATAAATTATTCCTGTAGTAATTGGTGCACTTGACACAACACTCAAAATACTACATAAAAGACTGAAAGAAATTGGTATTGAAACTGATATTTGCGACCTGCAGAAAAGTACCATACTATATTCTGCCAGAATCATAAGAAAGCTTCTTGAGATTTGAAGAGACTTGTCACCAAACCTCAAGATGAAGAACTTGCTAACTAATTAACATTCACAAGCGAAATGATAAATGATTTCCAATTTTGGTGCAAGACCGTCAATTTCGATGAGGTGGTATCGACCCCGAAAGGATGAAAAGCAAAGTTAATTATAATGTACGTTATTGTAGTCTAAATTCATTAATTTTGTGTTTCAATAACGACGTCATTATGTATAAAACTTAAAATTACTGGTACTTAAATTATGCAACTGGTACTTAACTTATCGACCCCAAAAGGATGAAAGGTAAAGTCGACCTCGGTGGACTTTGAACTCGAAACGTAATGACAGACGAAATACCTATTTCTTTACTACCCAGAAGGGGCTAAAAACAGAGGGGACAAACAAGGACAGACAAACGTATTAAGTCGATTACATCGACCCCAGTGCGTAATCAATGAAAGGCAAAGTCGACCTCGGCGTAATTTGAACTCAGAACGTAGCGGCAGACAAAATACCGCTAAGCATTTCGCCTGACGTGCTAACGCTTCTGCCAGCTCACCGCCTTAATAGGTTGCTCTCCTATTAGCTACGCTACTGCTTCTAGCCCGGAAGAGAAGAGACAGTCGTTGAGATGCTGTCCTATCTATGTTAAGAGTGTTCTTTTGGTCAAGCGACATCCTCAGTGATAGTGTATCTAATAATTGGAGAGATTTTTGAAGTCACTCTAATTTTTGAAAGCACTCTGAGTGCTGCTCATAAGGAGTTGATGTTTTCTTGATATCAGAAGCGTTTGTGTTTCCTTGTTGACAGAATCCAGGCTGACATATTCTCATTGCTGGAGGCTTTCGCCATCTCTATTCAATGCAGTCAGTGCGGTATCTATATGTCACACACACACACACACACACACACATATATATATATATTTTAGTGCCTGATAAATGTTAAGTACCATGCCGAGGAAAACAGCACAACGCCAGTAGTTGGATACGAACTCTAAAGTCGTGAAATCAACCTATTAGCTATTCTACAATCCAATGCCTTGCCAGTTCTGAGAAATGAAATTAAATAAATAGAAAAAAAAATTTTATAAATTCTAATGAAAAAAATAAACAGAAAAAATACAAACGAGAAAAAAAATCATTGAAACAGATCAGTAAATATTGAAGAAAATTGTCGTGAAATATCTAAATAAAACTATACAGAAATATCTTAAGATGTCTAAAACTTCAAGCAATAATTGACTGATATTAAAAATCAGTTGGATCTTAATCTTAAAAATAAAAAATATTAAAAAAAACAACAACAAAATGTAGAAATATTTTTTGTATTAAAACAGAGTAAAATGCAAACTAATTTTAAAACAAAACAAGTTATAACATATCAAAATATCGTTTTAGTGGAAAAATCCATTAAATTGTCAGAACCTGAGGTGGAATTAACTTTTCGATGAGAGATTATTTAATATGAACAACATCAACTTGTTTTACAGAAAATTTCTCTTTGCACGGAACGAGATGTATGATTGTATAATTGCTGGTTTGATTGGCTCCAACATGGAAACCTACTGTCCAATGGTTTAACGCAAATATAAATATTAGCTTGGCACATAAACAAACACTCTATCCCCACACACCAACACACATGCACACACATTCACGCACACGCACACACACACACGCGCATACAGAAGCACATACACACACAGAACACGTACACAGACGCCCACATATGTGTGTGTATATATATGAGCGACCAATGCGGGAGTCAATGAGGGAGTCTCTACGTGATCACTCGACTTGGTAGAAATAACAACCAAATCTCCATCATATCAGACAAAACTTTCTTAGAAAGCAAAGTACATATGGGATAATGGAGTCCTGTATACTTCTAAAGTGGCAGCGCGTGGCTTAGTGGTTAGAGTGTTGCACTCATAATCGTAAGAATGTGGCCTCGATTCCTAGACTAGACAATGCAGTGTGCTCTTGAGCAAAACACTCCATTTCATGTTGCTCAAGTCCACTAAACGAGCAAAAAAGATTAATCCTGCGACGGACGGTGTCCAAGTCCAGCGGGGAATATATACGCCACAGAATCAAAGAAACCGGCTCATGGAATATTTTTAATCTGCTTTTGTTTTATTTTATTTTTCTTTGACATACTTTTAAAAGGATTGGATGATGGCAGCTTGAATATCTGAAGCTTGAATTAATTATAATCCTGTTCAATTAGCGTCTATTTGAAAATGAACGACAACAACCTCAGATTCTTTTAATTAAGTCCTTATTTGTGTACTTCTGAAAATTCCTGGTTTTGGGCGTAGCATATTAATACTTTTTTATAACTATCACCTATCCTTAACTATTTATAAAATTTATGATCATTCTGAAGACCAACAAAATGCAAGCCAATTTTATCTGAAATAGATGATAGTTAAAAAAAGTATTATATATTTTTTGGTAGATTTTTGTGGAGAATTCTTGAAACAGATCGATTACAGATCTCCACTGAAGGTTTTGTTTTAATGTAAACTATCTGAAGCAATCAGTCTGACCATTTTTGTCCAATCTGTCTACCCTCTACCCACTATACCACAAACCAACCACCGTATTTTCCGGATTTCAAATCAAGTTTTTTTACCAAAATTTCAAAGCGCAAAAAGGTCGGTCAATTTAGACAACAAAACGATTTTGGAGGACCAAAAATTTCATACCAAATGCAGCAGAAGTTGGAAAGATAGTGACAATGTTTGAATGTTTCGTGGCACCTTGGGCAAGTATCTTCTACTATAGCCTCGGGCCGACCAAAGCCTTGTGAGTGGATTTGGTAGACGGAAACTGAAAGAAGTCCGTCGTATGTATGTATATATATGTATGTGTGTGTATATGTTTGTGTGTCTGTGTTTGTCCACCCAACATCGTTTGACAACCGATGCTGGTGTCATTACGTCCCCGTAACTTAGCGGTTCGGCAAAAGAGACCGATAGAATAAGTACTAGGCTTACAAAGAATAAGTCCTGGGGTCGATTTGCTGGACTAAAGGCGATGCCCCAGCATGGCCACAGTCAAATGACTGAAACAAGTAAAAGAGTAAAAGACTACATGTTTACACTATATACTGCGTCAGCTGTATGTCGAAAAATACGGTGATCAACTTTATAGTGCAACTTCTGCGTAGAATTGTAAATTTTTCCTGTTATTTAGGATTGAGTTCCTGAAGAAAATGAAAGTCAATTTTTTAAAAAGAAACCGTTATTAATCTTAATTCTTGCATTATTTTCTCAATTTTCCTTAAGTTTATAAAATTGCAATGATACTGACCTTTGTGAAAGAATTCTTTCTCTGCCAAAAAAAAAAAAAATTCTATAAATGCTTAGTAGTTAGTAAAAAATATGAAAATTAAGTATAAAACTTATTATAAACCTGAACTGAAATAATTATCATTCAAGAAAAATCTATCATCGGATTTTGCTAGTAAATTGTGTTTTAACCGATTCAAAAGCATTTATACAATGTTTGAAAGATTAACTAGCTTATGAAAATAATTTAGAACTATAATTGAATATTTTAATGTGGTTGAAAGCAGATGACCATGCTTTAGTGTTTATCATTTGTGACAGTGTTTTCCATTTGTAAAGCATTCTCTCACGCACGCCAATAATGTTGCAGAACCAAGAAATGCTTGTCAATGTCAATACAAACTTCGCTTATCTCCAAGTAATCGTTGCATATCTCCGATTCTGATTATCTTACTTACTTGTGGCGACATTCAACCTGGGCGGGTTGAATCGGCTTCTTCTACTCATGGAAGAAGTTTCGTGGGAATATGTCGATTTCACAAGCGGTCCCCAACAATCCCGCATGTGGAGACATCCTGTTTGCCGCAGATTGTCCGCAGACGCAGGGACAGAACGACCGAGGAGCCGCCAGTTGCCGAAGCAGACACTCCGAGGATTTTCACCAGAGCTCCGTCTGCCGGGTTGTGGTCCTAATACCACTCGGTGTCAGACCAATCCGTCTTGGGTGGCCCTACCAGGAACCGAAGTTCCCGACGGCATAGCTCTGACACTACCCGTTGCCAGCGTCCCCACCACGATGAGGAGGGGATGGACTTTGGGGATTATCATTTACAAACTAAAGGTGCACTGTCGTCGGTAATAAGTCTGAAGAATTAAATGTGCTCAATACATTCAGATTTCTTTTCACAGTTTAAAAAAAAAATAATAATTTTGAATAAATATTAACATTTATGCGACCGAAATTCGCTATGTTATGGAACAGTAGAAACTCTCACTTTCAGTCAGCAATATCGTAGGCAAAATATAATGGAGCTACAAATCAAAAAGATCCACTGTCACAGACACTCTCTGTTTGAGTCTATTCAATTACTCCAGCAGAATTTCTACATCAAATTTTGTATTTTAACTAATTCCTTGACTTATCCTTTTATATTTTCATCTCGGTCCTAAATCCTTCTACCATATCGTGTATAGTATCAAACACTGGTTACTTCCTCAATGCTTAGTATATAAACTCTTCTCCCTACTGTGTCATTCATACAACCCTCTACTCTAAACAAGACAAAGAAAAATCTTATGAGGGGAACTCAGCCTGCTAGAAATAGCAGCCAAATTTCCATCACCTCATACCTGGCCATCTTTTCGTTTTAAAAAATATATACCCGGTTAAATCACGTTTTATCATATTATACATGTATGACATAAGCTGATCAAAGACAGCAATAAGGAAAACTTTATAACACTACGAACGTTACCATTTACCTCCGGGAAACACACACACACACACACACACACCACACACACATACTATACTATAAACTAATCTTGGTTGTATCGGTAAACAATGCGTTCAGGAGCTTATTTGTTTCTATACTCAGTTTTAGTTCCATTTTTCTTTTAATGACATCATTGACGTCCCTTCCTGCTTACCTGAATGTTACAGAGCAAATTAGCAATGATTTCTAATTCAAAGTTAGTTTTTGTTTTCCTCCTCACTAAGCGACATAACACCTGGTTTTACAATATCCTTTTGTAGTGGAGTGCCTTACCTTTCAGATCTTGCACTAGCCGACAAGTGGAATGTATGTATCTATTACTGCTTGATCGTCGTACATTGCTGGTACGTCTGGAGCGTCTGCTCTTTCGCTTCCTGCGGAAGGAACGTGTTTCATTGCTTAGGCGCCTCGTCTGCTGTCAACATCTGTGCGGAGGGTTTGGCATGCCGTGGCTGGAAATGCGCAGGGATGCAGTGAAGCTGCAGTGTCAAGAACGATCCTCAAACGGCGTGTAGATATAGTCGTCCTTTGTCAGGCACATCGTTTCACGGCTCATTTCTTTGATAGAACTGCAATCCTAGGTCAAGCAAAGACCAAAACTGGGCGCTTGACAACTGAAATGTCAGGCACTTGCAGCCCTCTACAGGCAGGAAGTTCTACGTCTGTGTTCTATAAAGGACTAGTAGGGAAGAGTGATGACGTTTCCTGGAGGAACTCTCGGAGTCATTGAGAGTCAGCTGGCTGAATTGCACCGGAGAACCTTCAGCTCATAAACTATAGTTAATTCTCAGAAATCTTGGCCTGGTACCGGGGGAGACAGCCGGCTCGGGATAAACTCTACAGACACAGAAGAGCTATCAACTAGACCTTTCCAAAATGTGCGCAGAGCGATGACACTGTTTTTCATGTTGTCGTCCAGTATCTGAGCATTACTGAGTTTTGCCGCATTGCTATAGTCGCGAGTAGAAAAAGAATTTGTCTATCAGCTGAGCCCACTGTGAAGATCATACCACTGCCTTCCTTTGACCGAGAAAGGCTTGCAGTTTTCCTCTGTCGGATGATTGTGGTAAAAGAGGTCGTGCGATGGTCGAAACTAGATGGACTAAAGACTTGGAGTGGAAAATAAGGGTTAAGAGGGTGTGCTGCGACTCAATAAATTCTTTGAAAGGTGAGAAACTCTAACCATACGCCTGTGAACCAGAACATTTTCTTTTGGTGGTCAACTTTACCGAAGTTTTGAGGGTTATCCTTGATTAGCTCTAAGCCGCTATCCCTTCGACTGGAGAATTTTGTTTTTGTTATCACTTTTTTAACATGCCATGCAAACCCCCACCATGCCTGTATTGTGCTTTTTGTACTGTTTGTCTTCTTTAAGCCCTTTTGGCTAATAAATAAATAAATTATTATTATTATTATTATTATCATTATTATTATTATTATTATTATTATTATTATTATTATTATTATTATTATTATTATTATTACTATTATTATTATTATTACTATTATCATTATTATTATTATTATTATTATTATTATTATTATTATTATTATTATTATTATTATATTATTATTATTATTGAAACAAAGCTCAGGTGTTGTGTTGTTCCTGATAGGATTTATGAAGGTAGCGGGTTACTATCTGTAACCTTAGGTATCCACACACTTTCGGCCGTCTTTCAAGTGCATAGAACCCTTCTGATAATCCTTGCTGTCCCTAAAAGGCAAATTTTCTGTAGGAGCTCTACCAGGCATTCTGTTTCAATCTCCTTCAGCCATTTGTCTATATCTTGTTTTGCTGTTCCCAACACACCAATTATTATAGGCACGATCTTTACTGTTCGCATGCTCCAAATTTTTCTTATTTCAAATTTTAAGAGATTGCATCTTTTTTCTTCCTCTTTCAATACGATCCTGGAATCAAACGGGCTTGATGGGTCGAAAAGTAAGCAACTTCGCTTTTCCTTATGATTGTAATATCTGTCTATAACTTTCTAGCTTCTTGTCCGTTCGAAGAGGAAAGCCCCACAAAATCTTACATTTCTCCGACTCTACTACTCTTTCGACTCGATGACTGTACTATGTGTTTCCAGCACCAAGTCCCCTTTTCTTGCATAGTTTCTAGTGTAAAACTTTTACAACCTGGTCGTACTTCCATTTCTTATATTTTTCCTGTGCCAACTTGGGACATTCTGTCACAATGTGTGCCACTATCTCGTTCCAAGTTCTACAGGCTCTATATTTTTCCGACACATTTTTTCCATACATACTTTCTCTCAAGCTGTTTGTCTTTATTGCTTGATCTTAGGCTGCTACCATTAGGCTCTGTTTCTGTTTTTAATACACCCTTTTTTAACCAAGCCAAGGATTTTGCTTCACATATGCTTTGAGTGGCTCTTCAAAATTGGCCATGCAGAGGTTTCTCTTCGACCTGTCTGATGCGCCCTCTTTGTATTCCATTCTTGTCCTTTTCACTTATTACGTGCTTCATCACCTGTTCTTTCTTAACTACATTTGGTAGTTTTTCTGTGTTGCTCTGTAAATAATCTACTAAACTTTTTCTTTCCATCTGTACACATTCTTCTACTGCTATTAAGCCTCTTCCTCTATTATTCCATTCTCCTTCTACTTCTTCTTCATCTTATTATTATTATTATTATCATTATCATTATTATTATTATCATCATCATCATCATCATCATCATCGTCATTATTATTATTACTACTACTACTACTACTACTACTACTACTACTACTACTACTATTACTACTACTAAGGCGGCGAGCTGGCGGAACCGTTACCACACCAGGCAAAATGTTTAGCGGCATTTCGTCCGTCTTTAGGTTCTGAGTTCAAATTCCGCCGAGGTCAGCTTTGCCTTTCATCCTTTCGGGTCGATGAAATAAGTACCAGGTACGCACTGGGGTCGATGTAATAGACTATCCTCCTCCCCCAAAATTTTATCCTTGTGCCTATAGTAGAAAGGATTATTATTGTTGTTGTTGTTGTTTTTGTTGTTGTTGTTGTTGTTGTTATTTGGAGAAAATAAATAAACATAACTGATTAAATGTTCGTTGAACTACAACTAGACGACATTAAATTTAGATCACCGACTTATTTGTTCGGTTACCTGACAATCTATAACGGTCGTTGATATGACTGATAACTTATTTGCATGGCACTATTAAAAATATTCATTGCTTGATAAGGGGACAAATGCATTAGCTAACATGATAGCACCCTCTCTTGATAAGTCTCTGTCATTATAGATAACAAAATTTTAAGAACGTTGCCAGTGAATACGATCTCTGGAAAGTATCTTAGAATACCGTTGATCATATTGACATTCAATTATTACTAAAACATTTTTCTATATACGTCCTGTTAATAATTTTCGACGTTTCAAATACTACACATTTTACGAAGAAGCAACAAACTTTGATGTTTCGACGCCTTGTGCCTCTGAATAACATTACTTTATGCAAGCAATTATGATACCTGTTGGTTGTTGCAACATTTACACACTACTTAACAATAAACTTACCAATATTTAAATTAGTGGTAAACTTACCAATATTTTCTCCCTCTGTTTGATTTAGGCGTTTTATGGTTAAGCAATCGAAGGAGAGGGGCTTTCTCCGTCCGGGTTGCGGATCCGTGGAATAAGCTGCCGGACGAGATAGTGAAGATGCCGACGACCGCTCGGTTCAAAGTCTCTCTGGACCAGAAATGGCCTGAACTCTTTGCATGAACACCACCCTGTACATAACTCCATGTCCCCCTACATGGCCTTGCTTTTTGCTTTTTGAGCCAAAAAATTAACTTAACTTAACTTAACTTAAGCAAAACAAAACATTATACTCACCTATGGTCTTGAATGCTAGGTATCGCTTGTTCTCTGACAGGTTTATTGTCGATCCTGTGGCAGTGGAGACCGCCGGCGTTCTTAGCCCCCGGGTCATATTCCTACTCATCACTATCGGAGCGGAGATGGCTGTCCGCAAAGAGGAGTGAGTCAAAGTGACAGTCTCAGCGCATCGCCCTCACCATCCTCCGGAGCAACGCCCTTTCTATTTTGTCTGCTGGGACCGTGAGGCAGTCTGAATAATAGGAAATGGTACGTTCCACTCCTTATTGTAAAGTTACTCCTAATAAGTCTATGTAAAATAGTCAGTGTCATGCTCGAAATAGTGGATGGAGATGGACGAATGAACGGACGATATACTGAACACATTCAACACAGACATATAAGTTACCTCTACATTCAATGTTATGGAGGCACATGGCCTACTGGTTAGAGCAGCGGACTCGCGGTCGAGGGATCACGAATTCGAATCTTAGACCGGGCGATGTGTGCGAAACACCTAAGCTCCACGCGGCTCCGGCAGAAGGTAAAGGCGAACTTCTGCTGACTCTTTCGCCACAACTTTCTTTCACTGTTTCCTCCTGTATCTTGCTGCTCACCTGCGATGGACCGGCGTCCCGTCCAGGTGGTGAACCTATATGCCAAGGAAACCGGGAAACCGGCCCTTATGAGCCAGGCATGGCTCGAGAAGGAACAAACATTCAATGTTGAATTGCTAATGATATTGCATGAATATGCGAAATATACAAAGGAAGCTTACAGCAAAACAAAATTTTGGCTCTTGCTTATAGTATGAGAAAGGATTAATACTTAATACTCTTATTAAGGCAGTGAACTGGCAAAATTGTTCGCACATCAGACAAAATGCTTAGCAGGATTTCGTTTGTCCTGACGATCTGAGTTCAAATTCCGCCGAGGTTGACTTTGCTTTTCATCCTTTTGAGGTCGATAAAGTACATAATAGTTGGGCGTTGGGGTCGATGTAAATTGACTTGTTCCCTCCTCCAAGCTTTGTGCTTATAGAAGAAAGAATTACTATTGTTGTTAACCCTTTGGTGCTTAATCCCATGTTAGTCCTAATAGAGCAGACCAATAATTAGGAGCGTACTATCTCGTCTTTTAAACAAATTCAGTCATGATCTAAATTATCCAGTGAGTCCTTAATTTCTTATAAGACAGCAAGATATAATTTCGTTGATATTTTGTTGCTGTTGTTAATAAACCATGCTACTTCATAGGGGTTCCCTTGTTGACCATTAGATAACTGGCACAGCGACAATAGTGATTACGACGATTACTGGAGGGAATAGTATTAGTTGATGTTGTTGTTGATGCTGCTGCTGTTTGTTTGTTAAGCGAAAAGGTCTTCGTCCCAGAGCTTGCAAGATCGCGCCTCTGTAGTGGGAGAAGTCCGAAACGTGGTCCTTTGCTATTCGTAAAACTCCCAGAAGAGAAAGCAGGTCAACCCCCGACACCGAGAGCATCGACGAATCGATGAATGCGCATCCAGGCTCAGCAGTTGCGTAGGAAGTCGGAGACAAGAAACAGGAAGAAAGAGTGAGAGAAAATTGGAGCGAAAGAGTACAACAGGGGTCGCCACCACCCCACCCCTGTCGGAGCCTGGTGGAGCTTTAGGTGTTTTCGCGCAATAAACACACACAACGCCCGGTCTGGGGATCGAAACCGCGATCCTTCGACCGCGAGTCCGCTACCCTAACCACTGGGCCATTGCGCCTCAACTGATGCTGCTGCTGCAACTGCAGATGATGATGATGATGATGATGTTGTTGCTGTCGTCGTCGTCGTCGTTGTTGCTGATGTCGTTCAGCTCTAAGATCAATCCTGATCGAACAGACCTATGTCAAAAAGTGCTACAGCAGTGAAAGTTTCGCCTTTCATTGAGACCTAATGTACCTAGGAATATATAATCCAATGTACACTAACATTTTCCTATTTTTTTGTTGTTTTTTTTTTTACATTTTGTAGGAAGTGGTTAAAAGGAGATCTATTTATTGTTTCTAGCAAAACAATAGCCCATATAACAATTACACTTATAGTTTTTTTATTCCTGGTATAGCTGCCTTTGTAACCAATTGTGACCAATAGCTGCTATTGTGACCAATATTGCTGTTTACAACAAGAATATTGGCCCCAGATCTGTCCTAATGGAGCATACATATTCAAAGACACTGCAGCCATGACCATTCTGTCATTTTTATGGGTATATAGAACTATAT
>NC_043002.1:41958547-41961047 GCF_006345805.1 Octopus sinensis | reverse complement strand
TGAATGAATAAATGAAGGAAGAAAGGGAGAAAGGAAGGAAAATTACAAAATGTTTTGTTTTCCTTAATATAATTTGAAATACTTAAATTCCTTGTTTGTTTACATCTGTTATTCTAGAATTCTTGAATATTGTTATTGGAACGAATACACCCATACACAGACGCTCGCGCGTGCGCAACTGAGGTAGGATATGTTTCGTTATGTTGTTTTATATATATATATATATATATATATATATATTCATCTTCTCGGCCCACAAACTCCTGCGACGCTCGCGTGAGGTAGACTCCTCAGGCACTTTCTCCATAGGGTCTTATCTGAAGCTAACGTCATTACTGTTTTCTGTTGGATTTCTAAGAGGGACCAGCTTAGAGCTTGGATATTATTCCACCATCTCGTTCTTGGTCTACCACTATGTCTCCTGCATGTTGCCTAGCTTGAAGATTCGATCTTACCATTCTTTCCTGCGACATTCTAATCACATGTCCGTTGTGCGGGTACTTAGGCCTCTCAATCCGGAGAAGTAGTGATTTCCTGTGGAGAAACACCCCGATTTCCGAGCTACGCACCCAGATACATATATACGCATGCACACACACACACACACACACCACACACACACACACACACACACACACACACACACACACACACACACGCACGCACACACACCTTTTCGACAAGTTTCTTCTGTTCTTTTCTTTTCGTGACTATCCTATATTTCGGAAGAAAAGTGAATATTCGAACCGTTAAAGACATTTCCTTCTTTTCTTCCACATTCCCTAAGCATCAAAGTAATATCAACTTTATATTCAATTACAATTTTTCCTCGTCTCTGTGATACATTTTTCGTAACTTTTATGTATGTGTGTGTGTGGAAAAATACACATATGTAAATATATATGTATGTATGTATGTATGTATGTATGTATGTATGTATGTATGTATGTATGTATGTATGTATGAATGTTGATAAGATTGAGAAGTTTCACACGAGAAAATTTATACCGAAATAGAAAACGCTTTCAGACTTTATCATAAGTAAAGAAAAGAAAATATTTACGCTTTCAACAAGATATGCTACTGGTTTCAATCGTTTTTAAGACGATTTAGTCATGGTGTAAGAGAATGGATGAGAAATTCAAATAAATAAATTAAATCTAGCTTTCATGATATCACTTCCGGAAGTTTACTTGTCTTTCTTGCAAAAGTCACCTGGTCGGTTTTCTTTTGATGGCTGATGTGAAAATGGCCAATGGGATTACTCATGTACGCAATGTTTTTTTTTAATGTTAACGTGGAGGGATGTTGGGTGGATGCGACTGTTGTTTCTTGTAGATTCAGCTATCAAGTCGAAGCTCTTCCCCACTCATGTTTAAAAATTAATATTATTAGAATATAGTAATTTACTTGAAGCGTAGATGATATAAACGTGTGGAAAATAACCTTTAAGCAAGCAGATGAGAAATTAGGTAAAATATGTGAGGTGATAAATGAAAACAAAGAGAAAAGAGGTTGTATTACTTTACACGCGTTGTTTAATTATTCTATAATAGTCCATGAAAAATAACCCTTTTTAAACAGAAAAAAGAAAATAATCAAAATATTCGGAGAAATGTGTTGTTACTGGCAGAAGGTTTAAGTATGCTGTCATATTGTTTGTTAGTAATGTTACATCTCTTTATGCTCAGATTTGAAATCTCACTGACAGGAATACCAGTGAAATACTGATTTAATTAACTATATCATTCACCACAAATGCGTAGTCTTGTGACCATGTTAGAAATCAATATTATTGGTAATAAGTAATCATAGACTAGTACCAATGCAAAAAATTAATAAGCGATTTGTTTTAACTGAACTGTTTTTAAATATGGTACACGAACGAATTTTGCCGCAAGGAAAGATTTAAATTATCCAACACAATAATTCACTTCTGCCTTTTTATTTCTTTATTGCCCACAAGGGGGCTGAACATAGAGAGGACAAACAAGGACAGACAAAAGGGTTAAGTCGATTACATCGACACCAGTGCGTAACCGTTACTTAATTTATCGACCCCGAAAGGATGAAAAGTAAAGTCGACTTCAGTGGAATTTGAACTCAGAACGTAACGGCAGGCGAAATACCTATTTCTATTTCTTTACTACCCACAAGGGGCTAAACACAGAAGGGACAAACAAGGACAGACACACGGATTAAGTCGATTACATCGACTCCAGTACGTTACCGGTACTTATTTAATTGACCCCGAAAGGATGAAAGGCAAATTCGACCTCGGCCGAATTTGAACTCAGAACGTAGCGGCAGACGAAATACCTATTTATTTACTACCCACAAGGGGCTAAACACAGAAGGGAAAAAACAAGGACAGACAAACTGATTAAGTCGATTACATCGACTCCAGTGCGTAACTGGTACTTAATTTATCAACCCCGAAAGAATGAAAGGCAAAGTCGACCTCGGTGGAATTTGAACTCAGAACGTAACGGCAGATGAA
>NC_043002.1:41899108-41958447 GCF_006345805.1 Octopus sinensis | reverse complement strand
TGAAATCAGATATCTGATAGTAAAGACCAATATCTGGAAATCATGTAAGCCAGTACAATCTGCATATGGTTGGACCAAAAGTGAGTAAGCTAGCAAGCCCACCGAGCTTGCTTGTTGAGGAGGGTGGTTTTTAGACACTTTTGTGAGATGAAAAATAAAAACAAGCCAAAGAGTGAATGAACTCCAAAAGAGTCACAATACATCCATTACTATGTATACGTGCATTTGCATGTGTGAGTGTGTGTGTGCATGCGCACTTTTAGAAGTGTATGTACATCTACAAGCGAGAAAGACACCCTCACTTGATACCTGGAATGTTTGTAGTCTGTGGCCAGCTCTAGTAGTTTTGGTTTGGCAATTGTCAATTTAATGGCATGAAGGATTTAGAGAGTGACACTCATTTCACACAAATGTTTGTCACTATAAAATTTGATTTTGCATATGCTGTTTTCACTCCTTCACCAAGTGGGGGACAAGAGCCCTAGCTTCTTAGAACCACAAACAGACAGCAGACCTTTCATTGTCGAGGGTCAGGGTATATTGCATCTATGTGGTCAATGAATTATCATCACTGCAACGGTTTCCTCACTTGTGAGGACACAGAATTTATGGCACAGGCAGAAGCAGTAGCACAGCTTTGCTCTTTGTTGAAGTGCATAAAAGGGTTAAAAAGAAGGTAGAATTGACTGACCTGTCTGCCGAAGGGGAGATACAACACTGATTGCCATTAGCCCTTCCATGTTGTTCTGAATAACAATTCTGTCGAGTCCTGTTTTTTTGCTGGCTCTGTGAATCGATTTTGTTCTCCAATCAGTCCAGTAGATATAATTTTCAAACTGAAAAATTAATAAATAAATAAATAGGCTTACAGGTATGCCAAAGAAACAGCTACGGTGCACTGTAGAATAGGGCCACTCCTCGAAAAGGATGGCACACTTACAGGAAAACCAATGAGGGTAAGTGAAATACTGAATGAGCAATTCAAGAGTGTTTTCACTCCACCCCTTGGGCATCTCCAAATCACCAATCCAACTGACTTTTTTACCACTGCAGATATAAAATCAGAGGCGGCGACGATAGATTACATCGATATAAAGGAAGACGATGTAATCAAGGCTATAGATGAAATGAAAACAGACTCAGCTACTGGCCCCGATGGATTCCCGGCAATCCTCCTAAAAGCATGTAAGAGAGTCCTAGCAAGACCACTGCAGTTCCTCTTTCAGAGCTTCCTTGCAGCTGGCAAACTTCCAAGAAAACTGAAGGAAGGTAAAATATGCCCTATTCATAAAGGAGGTAGCAGAGCAGAGGCCAAGAACTATAGACCTATCTCTCTGACCTCACACATCAGCAAGGTCATGGAACGAATAGTCAGAAGGAAACTAATCACCTTCCTTGAAGAAAATGACTTGCTGCCTGACACCCAACATGGTTTCCGACCAGGAAGAAGCTGCTTAACTCAGCTCCTGCAGCACTATGACTGGGTGCTGAAACAACTGCTCAACCACTCAAATGTGGAAGTCATATATCTCGACTTCGCAAAGGCCTTCGATAAAGTCGATCATGGAATGATATGTCACAAACTGCGTGATCTTGGCATAGTTGGAAAACTAGGAGAATGGCTTCACGACTTTCTGAAGAATAGAAGTCAGGTGGTAGCAGCCACTTCCATTAGCACGCAAATAGTGAGCGGTGTTCCACAGGGCACTGTTTTGGGACCACTACTGTTCATAATGGCCCTCTCAGACATGCCCTCAGCCACGCGGAGAGCCACGATCACAAGTTATGCAGATTATACAAAAGTTTCACAGGCAATACAGAACCCTGAAGACACTAAGCACCTGCAATATGAGCTGGACGAAATATACAAGTGGGCTGAAAAGAATAGCATGCAGTTCAATGCTGAAAAGTTTCAAGCTTTATACTATCAGCATGCAAAACTGAATGCAATACCCAATGAATACACTGGACCCGGAGGGATTGCAATCCCAGAGGCACAATCAGTGCGTGACCTGGGTATTCACATGAGTGATGACGCGACCTTTCATATACATGTTGCTAAACTGACAATGAAATGCAGACGTCTGGCTGGATGGATTCTTAGAACCTTTAGAACAAGAGAACAAGAAACCATGATGGTCCTCTGGAAGACACTTGTCCTAAGCCACTTTGACTATTGCTCTCAGCTATGGTCACCATCCAGTGTCAAGTTGATCACAGAACTTGAGGCGATCCAACGAAGCTACACGAAGAAGATAGCCTCTATGCAGAATGTAAGCTACTGGGAAAGACTCAAGAGATTAAAATTATATTCCCTGGAGCGTAGGCGGGAAAGATATGCCATAATATACATCTGGAAGATCCTGGAGGGAAGTGTCCTGAACTTTGGCATCGAGAGTTACGCAAATGCCAGAACTGGGCGCCACTGCGTGGTGCCTAGGACTCCAAATTTGCCATCAAGATGTAGGACAAGATTCTGTGATAGCCTGGGCTTCCGAGGCCCACAGCTCTTCAATATCCTCCCGAAGAACCTGAGAGACCTGCATGGGGTGGATACAGATGTCTTTAAAATGAAGCTGGATCTCTTCCTGTCAGGTGTCCCAGATGAACCAACTTCACGGCAGGAGGGGCAGATGAGGGCAGCTGCATCGAACTCTCTCATGCACCAAATAGCAGTTGCTAGAAAGCCTCCATGAAGTGAAACCAAGTAGCAACACCAAATGGCGGTGCCCCAGCATGGCCACAGCTCATAAGCTGAAACTAGAATCAATCAATCAATCATAAATAAATAAATAAAACAGAAAAAATCTAGACAGAATTCAAAGTAGGTTTCCATGGTTTTTCAGAATTTTTTCTTTCTTCCCTTTTTAGTCATTGAAGGAAGAGTGGCACATATGATTTATTTACAAGGCCTCTGAAACGCATAAAGGAAAGGGGCAGAAGAGACCAAAACTCAATGGTCATTGTAGTAATAAATACTACATCTTGTTTACAGTGAGGTGGACTCAGTTGGTGTGAGTGTGGATTACTGATTTCTCAGTTGATTGTCAGTTAGTCTGATCACCCAGCTATTTGCTTCTCTATCTAAAATAAGCTATGCTATTAATATTTTAGTCTGTATACTCAACACATTTTTCATTCAAAACAAATAAAACTCAGCTTGCCATTGTCTACCTGACTGACAAACAAGTCTTACTCCAATTTCACAACTAATTGGTTAATAGTAGGAAGATGGGTATCTAATCCTAAAAGTATGCTTTCAAACACTATAACAATTTCTAAAAATGATATCACCCATATTAGTATGAAAAATAATACTTGTACATATGCATTTATGCATGTTTATTTTTTTTTACACTGACATCAGATCACTTCCTCCAATGCCCTCTCCATTATAGCAAGACACCTGTTTCTGCCTCTTGATCTCTCTGACACACACTAACCTTTCACTATGTGACACAAGATCCCCTCTCAAAATTCCTTGTTTTGCAAGTTATTTGGTAACCCTGCTGGTGCTGGTGCTGCGTTAAAAGCATCCAGTCCACACTGTAAAGTGACTGGCATTTGGAAGGGCATCCAACAGTAAAAACTATGCCAAAACTGACTTCACCTGTTTGGTGCCACATAAAAAGCACTGAGTCCACTCTGCAGTGGTTATTGTTAGGAAGGGCATCCAGTCATAAAAACACTGCCAAAACAGAGAGAAGTAGCCTTGGGTAGTCTCCTGTAAAACCATCCAACCCATGCCAGCATGGAAGGCATACATTAAATGATAATGATGATGATGATTATGATGATAAGTGTATAACTTACCACTGACAGACCAAAAGGATGAGGGATTTGCTTAATTATTTCCATTCTGTGTTCACCATTCAAATCAGACCGCTCGATTTTGTCAAGCTTTGCATCAACCCAATACAGGGTTTTAGCAGCATAATCAATGGATAATCCGTTTGGATAACCTGAAACAGTATTGAATGATAAGAGTAAAAAAACATGGAAGGTTAATATATGAGACTAAATAGAAGTAATATGGGTACTACTGCTAGTACTAGATGAGTGGCTGGTGAATATGGAATTTCAAGTGTTCTGAATATGCAGGTATATTCTTGTCTTTGGAAACGGTTTGACTGACTATAAAACTCAAAGTTGAAAATGGTCAAGTTGATAATCAAATGTAAATATAAAGACAATGATAAGCAGATAGATAAAGAGAATCTGAGAGAGGGAGGTGCGATAGAGAGAGAGAGCAGAAGACAAACAGACAAAAAGAGAGGAAAGTCAGATGGACAGAGAGACAGACAGAGGGAGAAAGAGAAACAAAAAGGACATTCAGCTGTAGAAACCATGTCACAACAGACAGCTGGGGTCTGGACAGTTCCCTGGTAGCCAGCTCCATGTCAAGCCATCCAACCTATGCCAGCATGGAAAGTGGACATATGATGATGATGATGATGATGACTATTCCTTGGAGCTTCATGGGAGCAGAGTCCTCAGGCAACTCTCCCATAGTTGCTCTTCCTGTAAGAAGCAACCATTATTACACTATTCTGTTGGATTCCAAAGCATGACCTGTTGAGACTATGAATACTATCCAGCCATTTTGTTCTGGCCTACCTTTATGAATCCTACTGGCTGGCTCGACATGAAGAATTCACCTTGGGATCATTTCCTGCAGCATCATAATCATGATGATAATGATAGGCACTATCATTTGTTTATACCATAAAAGTAAATGCAAGTAATGCATCAATGTCTTTGGGGTTTTCACAATATTTATACACATACTAAGGTGGCAAGCTGGCAGAAATGTTAGCACGCTGGGCAAAATGCTTAGCGCTATTTCACCTGTCTTTACATTCTGAGTTCAAATTCCGCTGAGGTCGACTTTGCCTTTCATCCTTTCGGGGTCAATAAATTAAGTACCAGTTGTGTACTGTGGTTCATATAACCGAATGGCCCCCTCCCCATAAATTTTGGGCAGCATGCATAGAGTAGAAAAGAATATTTATACACATACTAGTTTTCAGTGTTTCACATATCTTTCCACAAAAACATACACATTCAAATAATACTCTTGTATTTGTTTGTAATTATGGTTTTTTTTTTCCCAATATGTTTTTATCCCAGTGGACTGCAGTCATGCTGGGATACCAACATCAAGAGTTTTCATCAGCTTAATGAACCAAATACATATTTTAGTATTTGGGTTAAAACATTTTATAAGTCTTTGTTTGTCAAACCATTAAGTTAAAGAAATCTTTTTTATAATCAGTACAGATTGGGGCATGTTTAAAGTTGGTTGTATTTTTCAATGTTCCTAAAATCATGATGGAATCTGAAAGTTAAAGCTGCACAGGTTTCCGTGTGTGTGTGTGTGTGTATGTATAATATTAATACAAGGTGAATGATTTAGAAGTTACTGTCAATTAAATTGTTTGTATACTCTTGAATAGATGATTTTTATCGAAATAAGATATTTTCTTCCAATATGAAATCAATAATCATGGATTAATTATTTGATTATTTTCTATAATAACAATAGGTTATTAAAATAACATTTAAATAACAATAGGTTCTCTCGGCTGGCTACGGCCGGGTTGGTATTATGAACCAAAAAATTTTCCGTCGGGTTAGTAACGAAAGGGTTAAGGTACATAACATCATTTTTGTTTCAAACAGGTGTAACTTAACATGAACACATAGGTGTAAGTATGGTTGTGTGATTAAAATGTTTGGTTCTCAACCACATAGTTCCAGGTTCAGTCCCACTGTATGGCAACTTGGGCAAGTGTCTTCTGCCACAATCTCAGACCAACCAAAGCCTTATGACTAGATTTGGTAGATGGAAACGAAAAGATGCCTGTCATATGTGTGTGTATTAGAGTCTACTACCCTTGATATCATGTGATAGTTGTAAATGAGCATCACTGTCATACAAGTGGTGTCTATTTCCAAGATTCCATGGAAACATATCCAGCCAGTAGTTAATATATTACCTTATTTGGAAACAGGTGAGGACTGGTGACAGGGTGGGGGGACATCTGGCCATAGAAAGTCTGCCTCAATGAATTCCATCCATCCCATATGATCATAGAAAAGTGGATGTCAAAAAGACAAAATAAAGGTGATGACAATGCATATTTGTCTGTGTATATGTGTGTGTGTGTGGCATAGAGAAAGGAAATATTCTGTTACGCACCAAGGTTTGCTGTTACAATAGCTTTGCGGCTGGTTCCATCTAAGAAGGCACGTTCTATTTTGGGAACTTTCCCCCAGTCAGTCCAGAACATCAACCTGAAATTTATGGTTTATAAAAATAAAAATTCTATTTTGAGATCAGGAATACATGAAATAATGATTATTAATAATGAATGTCATTTTTTAAAAATTGGTTTTTGGAGGGGGAAATGATTTTGTTATTATTTTCCTTCTATTTTCAAATTGCCTCCAGCATTTGGCATGCTGCGCATAATAATTACCTATAATGCCTGGAAATGGAAAAATTTTAATATAAAATTATACTTAAATTGTGACAATTTTATCCTCCAAGATAAATTGTTTATAAACATATATTAAATTTCAGATGAATAGGAATCGTTCCAGGAGATATGAATTGAAGGAAAAAAATATCTACACAACAATCTATTTGAAGTTGAAGAGCAAAGTTAAATGTAATCTTTATCTTGGGAAATTTTTCTTCACATATTTCATTACCACTCTTCACTGTTATTATTTTGTGAAACAAAGAGGTAATACATTTCAATATATAGAATCAACAAGGGAACGTTATCATGATCAGTAAATTTGCTAGAAATAGTAACCAAAGTCAGTCAAATCATATCTTATAAATGGGTGAGGACACTTTGAATAAGTAACCCAAGAAATATAAAAATAAAGGATGGTCACAGCTGAAATAGCTTTGATCATACATTTGCTTAATCAGAACAAATTTATTTTTATTATCGATATCTCACCACTTTTCAATTTAAAAATAGACTGACAGACATCTCAATAGGGCTTGACTGACTCAAACATTAATTAAACAACTTAAATATTTAGCTTCATGACTGATCCTATTTGTTATATATAAATGTAAATGGAACCAACACATTTTTGTTGTGAATATTGTAAGCTGATTGGAGCTACTTAATAATATAAATAACAACCACAAAAGGATAATGAAGCAGGAGCCTTTATGTAGTCACTTGACTTTCAAGAAAAAGAAGCCTAATCTACCTCAAACCACTCTCTACCATCATAAAAAGGGAAAGGACACATTCGATAGTGTGATCTTAGGTACATAATGTCTGAAATGAAAATGAGTTAGCCATGGGTAGAATGCTTTTGATCATGGTTGACTTGGGGTTAAATATCAATAACTACAAAATGTCCTATTAAATGTTGCAGAAGAAAAGGTTTATGGGAACTTTTAAAATTCTAAGAGCAATAACAGAGAGAAAGGAGAAGGGGAGAGAGAGATAGGGGCATACAGAGATAGTGAGAGAGAATGGGAAGGAGGGAGGGAGAGAGAAAGATTTAACTTTTCATTGAACCACAAGAGTTAGTAAGGTTTATATGCAAATACAGCTTGAAGTTTTGAAGAAAACTGATTCAATCAAACAACAACAAAAAGAATGTGTGTGTGAAAGAGGGAACAGACAATAAGCACTAAAGTTTCTGTCTGCCTGACCTGCAAGAAATAATAGTCGATTAGCTCTCAAATCATAGTCTACTATCTTTGGCAAAAATTAAGAAGGATAGGTGCAGGTGTGGCTGTGTGGTAAGAGGTATGCTTCCCAGCCACATGATTCTAGGTTCAGTTCCAGTCCCACTGCATGGTACCTTGGGTAAGTTATCTTCTGCTATAGCCCTGAGCTGAACAAAGTCTTGTTAGTGGATTTGGTAGATGGAAAAATAAAATAAATCCATGTTTTATATATATATATAATATATATCATCATCATCATTTAACATCTGTTTTCCATGCTGGCATGGGTTGGACCATATGCATGTATGTGTATTATTTCCTTGCATTGACATTGACGTAAGCAGTATCCTTCATTTCCAATCTTCTGGAAAAGCATGTGATCATAGGTAAATATTACCTTTCTTAGAAATAAGTAAGGATATCTGGCCATAAAAATTCTGTCTGACCCACACAAGCATGGAAAAGTGGGTATTAAGATGATGGTGATACATTCAACATAGTCATACGAGATATGCAAAAACATGGGATGGTCTTGGATGGAACATCTGATTACATGTCTGCTTGATCAGGCTGATTTGGGGTTAGACGACAACAACAGTAACAACACTAATAGAAAGTTAAATTTGGTAATTTTTACCCTTTCTTTGGGAACACAGCAATTGCTCGTGGTTCATCCAGGTCTTTGGAAATTAGCACACGTCTACTTGACCCATCAATGCGGGCAACTTCAAGCACATCTCGACCTGAAAGAGAGAATGCAAAGAATCATAAAAATTGTATAGGAAAGAGCAGGATTAGATCTTGTATGTTTTTTGGCTTTTCCTCATCAGTCATCGTTTAACATCCGTTTTCCATGCTGGCATGGGTTGGATGGTTTGACTGAGGACTGGCGAGCCAGCTGGCTGCACCAAGCTCCAATCTGATCTGGCAGAGTTTCTACACCTGGATGCCTTTCTTAACACCAACCACTCCGAGAGTGTAGTGAGTGCTTTTACATGCCACTGTCACAAGGGCCAGTCAGGTGGTACTGGCAATGGCCATGCTCAAAAGGTGGTTTTTTACGTGCCACCTGCAAAGGAGCCAGTTCAGCAGCACTGGCAATGACCTCGCTCTATAAGGAATTTATTACCAACTTGATATAGCATCAATATGTTACAATCTGCATGGCACACTGTAAAGTGGTTAGCATTAGGAGATGCATCCTGCTGTATAAACTATATGAAAGCAACCACTGGAGCATGATGCAATCCTTAGACCCTAAGTCTCCTGTTGAACCATTTAGCCCATGCCAGCATAGAACAGGGACATTAAATGATGTTGTACACTGCCAAAGGATATAAACATTGGTAACTAAATCAAGCCAGTCCTTTGTGAAGGAAATCTAGTGAGATATTTCTTCTGCACTGAATTATACACACTCCTTTGTTACATCAGCCATTGTAATTAGTGAACCAGTGACTGACCCATTGGAAACCTGTAACCAATGACACTAGTGTTCACCAATTGTGATGAAAAGTAAAATATAATAGCTCTGACAGCCCAAAACTTACCAGTGTCTGTCCAATAGACATTCCTTGCAACCCAGTCAACAGCTAAACCATCGGTTGTTGATAAACCTTTATGTACAATTTCCTCCATATTACTTCCATTCAGACTAGCTCGCCTAATAAAAGAAGAACATATCTGAGCTTAGTTCTGCAAATACATTTGTAACTATGGCAAATCTAATCTCAACAGATTTTCTATGGAATTCAAAGCCAGCACTAAAAGTTATGATATCTTGAATATGAATACATCTATGTAAACAGTGCAATTAAAGATAGAAAAAATTGGTAATAGGTGTACATACATATTTCAAGAGTTATCACTCTTTCATCAGTATTACATCCAACCCATTAACTATCCATGAATACATTCCTTTGGATGTTGTGCTCTTGAAATCTACATACACACTTATTACCTATTTTTGCAATCTTTGATGGTATTGTTTATATAGACATGTTCATATATGAAACATTGTAACTTTCAAAGCTGGATCTAAAATCTGTAGAGATAAACTTAAAAATGAACCATGATATTTCCATAGTAGAATATATAATAAGCAAACAAATCAATGATGGAAGAAGCAAGGTGTTGGACATCAATGGTTTGGTTGGCTTGTTTCATTGTTGGTCAACAATATTGCAAAAAAAACAAAAACTTAAACACCTCTGCTGTGCCTGGGCTGTTTCCCAAAGCAAGTGCCTAACTCCAAGTACAATTACCACTTCTTCACTCATGCATATGGCACAAAGGAAGGACAAGTCAATATAATCACAGCTTTCATAGAACCATAGCTGATGCCAGATATTGGTTGAGTATAGCTGTATATATATGCCTTAGTCAATTCCTTTGGATTTTTTTTTAGGGGTTTACTCTCTTAGCCTTTCTCAAACGCTCAATAAATTACCCCACAGGGCAGCAGGAGTTTAGAGGACATGGTTTGTACAGTGCCAGTTCAATTCCTCCTTGTACTGGTCCAGTGCAACAAGTGCCATGGCCTCAGTATTTATCAGGCAGCAGAATTTATTTGTAAATATCTTCTGTTAGATGAGCAGCTAAATAGCTGAAGGGCCTCATCTACCCTGAATCCATTGGACTCAGGAGCACATAAGTGTCTCTGAGTCACCTTCTTCAAGAGATTAATACATATTGGTAAAAAAAAAACAAACAAACAAGAATAGCTGAAGCTTCACTCACCTGATTACATCAAGAGTAACATCAGTGTAATAAATTTTACTATCTTGGATGTCGAAATCTAAAGCAATTGCATTGTGTACATCAGGCAAGGGAATGTATACATCTGTATAATCATTTGAGTCAAGAGAGATTCTCCTGATGCTACCACGACTGGCGAATAATAAATACACACTTGGCACTGAAACAGAAGAAAAAATACTATAGTAAATACACTTTATTAGAATCAGTTATTATGATAATTATTATGATTAATATTATCTATAATCAGTTGTTATGACTATGACTGTTCATGGCTTTAGCATAACTTGATAAGCTATCTCTATATTGGTTGGTTTTTTTGACTGAGTTTGCTATTTATTATGATCAATTCTTTTCCACTTCATATCCCTTTTTGCAGTATCTTTGTATTTCGGTCTAGATCATCTTTTCCCCTCGCATAGTTGAGAGTAAAGGATTTGTCTGGGGAGGCTGTTGTTGTCCATGCTCTGTACATGACCCAATCAACATAAATTTCTAGAATCAGTGAACATAAGCAATTAACCCTCTAGCATTTAAACTGACCTTATCTGGATAAAATATTTTATCTGTTTTATGTTCAAACTGACCAGATCCAACCCCTCACACTTACTCTACAATGTCATTCTAAATATAAACAATCCCATCATCGAAATCTCGAAGATATAAGATACTGTATGATCCATTCTAAACAGTGTGAATGAATAAGCATTATGTTTGACAGAGTAATCTGATTGCTAAAATGTTAAGGAGCAAATAAAAGAAGAGTAGAGAAGACTGTTTGCTTTCATTATTTGACATCTCAAGTGTCGATAACATGATAAAGTGTATTCAGTCCATGCTGAAAAGTAAGTGATAGGAAGGGTATCCAACCATGGCAGAAATAACATAACATATACAACAAAACTGGCAGGTGTCTTTTTTTCTTCTTCTTTTGATGTGACAGAGGACAAAGAATTGCAAAGAGTGATGAAATGTTCTAAGAGCAATCTACCCATGAAAGCATAGGGGTTACAATGGATGTAAACTGATGTGATGGCTTTATCAAAATTGGTAATCAGTAGCAAATAAAATGTAACAGAAACAATAAACATTAGCATATAAGTTCAAAATTTATCGTTCACAGTAATTTCAAATTTTTGTCACAATGGCAGCTTGGGAGATGGGATTAAGTCGATTACATTGACCCCAGTGGTTTACTGGTACTTAATTTATCAACCCAGAAAGGATGAAAGGCAAAGTCAACCTCGGTGGAATTTGAACTCAGAATGTAGCAACCGGTGAAATACTGCTAAGCATTCTGTCCAGCATGCTGACGATTCTGCCAGCTCGCCACCTTATCAGATGCAGGAATTATAACAAAAAAAAAAAATCAAACATATGCATAGGTATGACTGCATGGTTACGAAGCTTGCTTTGCAACTACAATTTCAGGTTCAGTCTCACTGCACAGCACCTTGGGCAAGGGTCTTCTTATTTCTTTACTGCCCACAGAGGTAGCAAACAAGGACAGACAAACGGATTAAGTCGATTATATTGACCCCAGTGCGTAACTGGTACTTATTTAATCGACCGCAAAGTCGACCTTAGCAAAATTTGAACTCAGAACGTAGCAGTAGACGAAATACTGATAAGCATTTCACCTGGTGTGCTAACATTTCTGCCAGCTCGCCGCCAAGGGTCTTCTACTATACCTCTGGGCTGACCAATGTCTAATCAGTGAATTTGGTAATGTAAACTGTAGAAACCTGTTGTGTATATATGTGTGTGTGTGGGTATCTCTTTGTGTTTACATTTGTTCCTCCCACTGGTGTTATTTTGTTTACATTCCTATAATCTAGTGGTTTGGCGAAAGAAAATCAATAAAATAAGTACTGGTGATTTGTTCAACTAAATCCTGCAGTCTAATGACTAAAACGGGTAAGAGTTAAAATAAAATCCTTGTTCAGACTCATTCACTGTTAAGCCGCTCATTGAAGGTGGGAATTTTCTATAAATTATAGCGAGAGAGAAAAGAATGAAAAAGAAATGTAGGAATGATTTTGAAATAGAAACTTGAATGTCTACTCACTGGATTGACACGCTTTTTTATCCTGAGTGAGTAGCAATCCCGTTGGACAGGCACAGCTGAAACCCTTTGGATTTGGAAGACAAAGATGGCTGCAGCCACCATTATTTTTACCACAACGGTTGATTGGGTATTCTGGAAAAGGAGTAAATAAGAGTTAATACAGATAAAATCAATGCATAGTCATGGTGATAATTGGGTAAACAATTTGTTTTAATCAAACAAAAATAAAACTGTAAATCAGAACCACACAACATACGACTCCCAGTTTAAAAGAACACTTGAATAACTCATTAATTTAGAATATTTATTTGCAAGAAAAAAAAGTGCATATGGTATAAATTGAAAATATTTTGGCAGGAAGTTCTTACTACAATGAGTTTGAATTTTGTTTCTCACACAGTAACCAGAGACCACCTTTGAATTGTATAAAATTCTATGACAAGCACTAATCAAGGAAGACACCAGAAGTTAATTGTCATCTAATAAAGTAAAGGTGTGTGAAGGTGTGGCCAAGTGTTTAGTGTAATCTCAGTTACATATATACCATAAAAACTGATGTATATGGTGGTATCAAAAAGTTCCTGGACTATTTCTGCAGCACACCAACAGATGGCAGCACATGGTAGTGTGTATAGTGAGAGCTAGCAGTGATCTTTATGAAGCAGTGTGCTGAGAGACATCACTGTATTTATTTTGCAAGTTGTGAATTTTTTGTTTTTGTGATCATGTGTATGCTGTAGTCTGTGATTTTGTCATGGATAGGAACAAAGAACCAACATGAAATTTTGCATTCATCTTGGGAAGTCTTCTACAGAGACATTGAGCATGCTTCGGCAAGCTTATGGCGACAAGGCAGAGGATCGTACACAATGTTTTGAGTGATATAAGTGCTTCAAAAGTGGAAGAATGTCCCTGGAAAACCTGCCACAAGTGTCACATCTGGAAATGTGGTATTGTACACTGAGAATCTGTCCCTCAAGGCCAGACTGTCAATTGAGAGTCCTACACCGACGTTTTGAAGTGTTTTAAGGAGGAAATTTGGTGAAAGTGACTGGGCCTGTGAAGCATGAAGAATTGGATTCTTCATGACGACAATGTACCCTGTCATTGAGTTCTCCTCACTCATGAGGATTGCGCCCCAAACAACAGGGTATTGCTTCTGCACCTGCCCTATTCGCCAGATTTAGCATCTGTGGACTTCATCTCTTCATTAAGATGAAAATGCAGCTCAAAGGTTGTCAACTTAACATCGTTGTTGGGATCCAGAGCGAATTGCAGAAGGTTCTCAACTTGCTTATGGAAAATCATTTCCAGGCTGAATTCCAAAAATGGCAGGAATGCTGGGACAAGTGTATTGCTGTACAAGGTGACTATTTCAAAGGAGATGATATCAAAACTTAAGTAAATAAGTTATTTTTTACTAAATGTAACTAGTCCAGGTACTTTTTGGTACCACCTCATACACTCCAGCCTTATGAGTTCTGGGATTCATGACAGAAGCAAAGGAGAAAGAAAATAGCCCCACCCCCACCCCCCAAAAAGAGGGAAAAAGAAAACATGAGCAAAAGTAAATGATATGATGATAATGAAGACATATTTCAACTTCACTTCAGAAAAAAAAAATCCAGGTGAGAGATGTTACTATAGTTACCAGTTCTGTCCATGTGAACAGTCCGTAGATCCATTAGTCCAGGAATGTTGCTTCGAACAACCATAGCACCTTCACCAGTCATCTTGTCAGCTCGGTGGATTGATCTTGTTCGCCAATCTGTCCAGTAGATGAAAGGACCTGCCACTGTCAGTCCATAAGGGTGAAGAAGCTTAGAGACAAGTTTTTGCCGTGATTTCCCATTGAGATCAGAACATTCTATTACCTAGAAAAACAATAAAAACAATCATCATCATCATCATTTAGCGTCCGCTTTCCATGCTAGCATGGGTTGGACGGGTCAACTGGGGTCTGTGAAGCTGGAAGGCTTCGTCAGGCCCAGTCAGATCTGGCAGTGTTTCTACGGTTGGATGCCCTTCCTAACGCCAACAGCCCTTCCTAACGCCAACAGTCAAATAGAAATAAAATCACATACACAAAACTGAAGTAGGCATTGATGATAAAATATACATATGTGTGTGTCTGTGCATACACTTGTATGTATATATATATATATATATATATATATATATAAATCAGAGATGCAGGTTAAGAAATTTACTTCTCACCTACGTGGTTTCAGGTTCAATCCCACTGTGTGGTACCATGGACAAATGTCTTTTACTATGGCCCCGTGCCAATCAAAGCTTTGTGAGTAGATTTGGTAGATGGAAACTGAAAGAAGCCCACTGATTATGTATATCTGCATATGTATGTATATGTGTGTGAGTGTATATATTTGCATCTCCTTGTCTTGATATTGGGGAAATAATTCTAAGTGATTGCTACTGTCATAGAGTCATGTCATTTATTTCCAATATTCTGTGAGCCCATGTCAGGTCATGAAGAAATATTACCTTCCTTTGAAACAGGTGATAATTAGCAAATGGAAAGGACAGCTGATCATAGAAATATCTGCCTCAATAAACTCCATTGGACACATGCAAGCATGTAAAAGTGGACATTAAAGCAATGATGATGATAATAACTCACTGTATGTTATATGAGATTTGTTGAAGCAGTATTCTATGGTATGATGTGCTTCCTATCACCAACCCTTTCTTGATTCTCCTGATCTTTCACATGACAAACCTCAGAGTGGCCAGACATATTTTTACAGCAGACACAAACAATGACATCACCTATGTGGTGACATTGAATGCATCAAGGTAGAAAGGACTCTTTACACTTATGAGATACAAAAGAACCTTTCCAGTGTTGGTGTCATGGTAAAATGCACCCAATATGATTTGTAAAGTCATTGGTGATACAAAAACATCCAAATGTAGAAACCAAACCAGAAATGAAATGTATGAACAAAATATGAACTTTTCACCTGATTAAGAAGAGAGAAACATTGAATATGAACTAATATAGACCATAATGACCCAATGAATCCATGCCAGCATGGAAATCAGATGTATATGATATGATCACACACACACACACAAATGCATATATAAATATACTCTGCAGAGTGGTTGGTGTTAGGAAGGGCATCTAACTGCAAAAAAAGACTCTGCAAAAGCAGACACAGTAGCCCGGGGGTAGTCTTCTACCAGGCCAGCTCCTGTCAACTATCCTACCGATGTATGCATGGAAGACAGACGCTAAACAATGATGACGATGTCATTATTACCATGTATCCAGGTGTTAAAATAAGTTCATTATCTGTTGCAAGAAGTGACTAAATGGCTTGGTATCAAGAAGGGCATCTAACCATAAAACACTTCAAAAATGCTCTGTCCAATCAGTGCCAGCTTGGACAGAAGTGGTAGCTATAATAACATGTAAAATCGATGAAAATACATTTACATACACGAGACTTGTTTCTCCCCATCCCCCACCCTCCCACCAGACAATTATTTCTGGTCAGATTTTAAATGCTCCATTCACTCATTATCAAGTGATCTCTAAGTAATTTATTCAAATGTGGCAGTGTGGTTAAGAAGCTTGCTTCTCAATAATGTGGTTTTAGATTCAGTCCTACAGTGCAGTATCTTGGGCAAGTGTCTTCTACCACAGCCCCAGGCCAACTAAAGCCTTATGAGCGGATTTGGTTGACAAAAATGGAAAGAAGTGCTTATATGAATGTGTGTGCACGTGTGTATTTATGTGTGTGTAATCTTGTCTAGACGTCACATGACAGTAGTAAAATAAGCATCATCATTATACAAGCAAGGTCATTGGTTTCCAAATTTCCAAGACATGTCTGGTCCTGGAAAAATATTACCTTACTAAAAAACAAATGAGGATTGCCATCAGGAAGGGCATACAACTATAGAAAATCTATCTCAACAAGTTCCATCAGACCCATACAAGCATGGAAGAGTGGACATTGAGTGATGATGAGTATAGATCAATGTGTGATACCATTGATAACTTACTTCTGTAGTGGCATCATTCCAAATCAGTCTTCGAGTTTCTTTATCAATAGTCAGCCCATTAGGCCACTTGAGAGCTTTTGAAATAATTGTGAGCCGGTTATTACCATCCATATCTGCTCGCTCTATTCTGGGTCGGTCTCCCCAATCTGTCCAGTAGATGTAGCTGCAGAGATACAATGAAGAATTATTAATTAATGTGGAGGTGGGGGTCTACATATTTGCTATAAAGGGAATCTACTTCTTTGTTGTACATCATATCAAAAGGAACAAACAAAAATTAATTTACAAAACAAACATGCCAGTGTATGACAAGCAAATAAATAATAATTCTTTATTGACTGAGAGAAAAACAGAATATATTATAGTTTCTTTCTAATTGACACATGTTCTATATTTGTTGCTGTGTATCACCAGACCAGCTCTGACTGAGCAGACCTATGACCAAATGTATTCCAACTGTAACCATCTTATGTTCTGTTATGTCTAAATGGATCTTCTGTTGGTTTCAAAGATGTATTCCAATTGTTTGATTACTTGAAGTACAAGTTCATTGTAAGCATGGTTGAAGGTTTCATTGGTGAGGGCAGGAGTGAAGAAGTGGCAAGCAGCTTTACAGAGCCATGAACTCTGCCATCATGGGAGTAGTAGGTAGCATGGATAATGGGGCTGAGAACAGTTTGAATATCCTGTTTCTTTCGCATATGTATAGTGAAGTCTGTGGTACTGTCTGAGAATATGTTGCTTTATCTGTCCAACATCATTGTTTATATATATATATATAATCATCAGTTTACATATATTTTCCATGCTGGCATGAGTAATATGGCTTGACAGGACCTGGTGAGCTGCAGAACTGTGTTGAGTTCCAATATCAACTTTGGAATGATTTCTGCAGCTGGATATCCTTCCTAATGCCAACCACTTTACAGAGTGCACCAAGTACATTTTACATTCCACTGTCACAAGTGACGCTGCCAAATAACTTGCACTTGCTAGACAGAAAAAAGCCTCCTTGACTAAGTGGGGGTGGGTAGCATTGAAAGGAGGAGGTAGCTTTATGCCAGAAGTTTAAAACAAAGAAAGAAACAAACACACACACACACCTATACATCTTTTTAAAAAAATTAATATAACGGTATACCATGATGGAATTGGTGAATGTTAAACTCAATTTCAGATCCAAACACTCACCAAACAAAATGCAACTCAAGAATAATTCAAATGCTACTTACCCCTGTTCATAGTGGATAACAATTGCTCTTGGAGAATCTAGATCCTGCCAAAAAAGCACTTTTCGCATTGTGCCATCAAGATTTGCAACTTCAATCCGGTTGTTTCCATTTTCTGTCCAGTAAATCTTCTTGCCAATATAATCAACTGCAAGTCCATCAGTCGTGTCAAGTCCATGAGAAATAACATCTTCAACTTGGGATCCATCCAAATTTGATCTCTGTATTTTATCTACAACTGTGTCAGACCAATAAATTTTACCTGCAACAAACATTTAGTAAGCTGGTTTTAACATTTGGATTCACTAAGGGCTAGGAATCTATAGGAACAACAGAGGACAAGATTAAATAACCAGAAAATAAAATATTAGCCTTAAACAGATAAAGTATTAGATTTCCAGCATAAAGTTGTTGACTTCATGATCTCCTGCAGGTATTTGATAATATCTTTGGGCAGAACGTTTTATTACATATGCTTTGGTCTATTCTGGAAAGGTTATATAGGGTAACAAGAATGGTAAAGTGTCAGATAAAATACCTTGTGGAATATAGTTTTGTACTTTTAGTGCTGAGTTCAACTTTGCCTTCCATCAATCGAAGGCTGATAAAACACAAATCATGTAGTCAGGTTGACTAAACTAAATAAATCCTTTTCTTACAAAACAAGGGTCTTGTACCAAAGGAAGCAAACAATATTTTATTGTTATACTGCGCTATCATCGTTTTAACTTCCACTTTTCCAACCCATGCTCTCTGTCCAACCTATACTTGCATGGAAAACAGACGTTAAATGATGATGATGATGATGATTTTCCATGCTTGCATGACTCAGTTGGAATTTGTTGAGGCAGATTTTCTACAAGTCGATGCCTTTCTCGTCACCAACCCTTTCCTGTTTTCAACTAAGGTAACGTTTTCATGGAAGACTGGAAACAAAGGACACCATTTCTATGATGGTGATGCTTGTTTACAACTATCTTGAGACAAGATGAAGAAACAAAAATTTACCCATACACACACATATATATCTGTGATGGGTTTCTTTCAGTTTCTACCTACCAAATCAACTCACAAGACTTTGGCCAGCCTAGAACTGTAGTAGAAAGCATTCAACCAAGGTGTCACACAGCGGGACTGAACCCAAAACCATGTGGTTGGGAAACAAACTTCTAAACCACAATGCCAATCCTACATCTATTTTATTATCCTTCCAAACAAAATTTGCTGGGAACAATCTCATCCTCAGTTAGGAAATCTGTTATAATATGAAAGAACTTTACCTCGTATTGGATCTATATCAAGGGCAACTGCATTCTTTAATTGGCCCAAAGGAACAACAACATCAGCAAAATATTTCACATCCAAAGAAATCTTTCGAATATCATTTCGTCGGGCAAATACCAAAAAATTTTTCATTTCTGTAAAAAACAATATATATATATATATATATATATATATAAGAAAACAATATGTGTGAAAATATATATAAGAATATAATAAACAATACAGATACACACACACAAAACACTATATCAATCAGACTATATTGGATGTGGTTAAACACTGCTAATCACAATGCACTTACTTCTTTGCATTGTTGTAGCTTTCAAATGTTGCTACTTCACTGGCTAGGCAAGCAGGCCAATGTTCTCCCTAAATAGGATGCCAGTCTGTCATAGAGTTATCCATTTACAGCTGAATGGACTGGAGTGATGTGAAATGAAAGCTTTTTGCACAAAAACACAATGCACCACCAGTCTGGGAATTGAAACCATGGTCTGGTGATCATGAGTGCCACACCAGGGCACACACCTTCACACATGTTTATATCTTAAATGGAATAATTTGGATGGTATTTCTTTCGGAGAATAGATTAAGATCTTAAATGTTGCAGCAGCACTAGTAATAGTATCAGAAATCCAACTTGATGTTTGACCTTCAGTTATTTCATAAGGTCACTTAGCAATGTCAAATACTTAGTCTGGCAAGAATATTCTCTCTCTCTCTCTCTCTCTTTCTGTTGCTGCTTTTGAACCCTTAGTGCAGAAATTTCATCGACTGAAATACATCTTGCTCAAACTGGGACACAAGCAATTGTTTCCTAAATATCTTTAATCTTTTGTAGCAAAGGTGCTTGACTTAGTGGTTAGGGTATTTAACTCATGATCGTAAGGATGTGTGCTCGATTCCTGGTAGCATATTGTGACCTTGGTTTATTTCATGTTGCCCCAGTCCACTCAGCTGGCAAAAATGAGCAGTACCTGTATTTCAAAGGACCAGCATTGTCCTGTTAAGGATTTTGCCTAGTGTGCTAACGATTCTGCCAGCTAGCCGCCTTAATAACAACAACAAGAGCAGCAGCAGCAACAGCAACAACAAAAACAACAACAATCCTTTCTACTAAAGGCACAAGGCCTGAAATTTGGGGACTAATAAAATACATCAACCCAGTGCGTAACTCGTACTTATTTCATCAACCTCAAATGGATGAAAGGCAAAGTCAACCTCAGCAGAATTTGAACTGGAAATGTAAAGACAGACGAAATGCTGTTAAGCATTTTGCCCATCATGCTAATGATTCTGCCAGTTTGCTGCCCTCATAATAATAATAATAATCTTTTCTACTATAGGCACAAGGCCTGAAATTGTAGGGGAGGGGGTAAGTCGATTACATTGACTGAGTGATCAACAGGTACTTGATTTATCGACCCTGAAAGGATGAATGGTAAAATCAACCTCAGTGGAATTTGAACTCAGAAAGGAAAGACAGACAAAACGCTGCTAAGCATCTTGCCTGGCGTGCTAAGGATTCTCCCATCTTGCTGCCTTTATAATGATAATAATAATAATAATAACTCACCCTTTTCACATGTTACTTCATCATATTTCATTAAGATTCCCGTAGGACACGCGCAAGTATGAGTTCTAGGTCCCGGTGCTAATAAACATAAGTGACTACAACCACCATTCCGGTTTTTACAAGGAGAATCCACTGTAAAAAAAAAAAAAAAAAAAGTGACAAAGCAAAACTGAGACAGGTGGTTAAATAGAATAACATAAAATTTTTTTAATATTTTTCTGTTTTTAATAACAAAAAATAAATTTTAATTGTTAACATTTAGCAAGATCACTGGCTAATTGCAACACCTGTGCCTGTTTCAGCACTGATTTTCTATATACCACTGGCAGGGAGATGAGTCACTGCTGTCTCTTGTGATCAAGTGTCCATCAAGGAAGGTTGAAATCACATGATCCAGTGGTCTCAGTATAGAAGGTAGTGAGAATTTATCTCCCCATTAGCGATATAAACAAGCATGTATTTTGCACCAAAAACCTACATGAGAGTTTCTCTCATGGTATCTTCCTCAGTAAAGTTTGTTCTAACAAAACATCTATGTTTAAGTGGTGATAAATATTTCAATTTAGATAAGAATTCCATTGCAAAGCTTTAAGGCTAAAAATATATATTTAATTCAATGTTGAGAATAAATTAAGCCTAAAATAAATATCATTTCATAAAATATGGAGTAAACAACGTTGGATATGCAACACATGGGAAAAGTTACATAGGTTTTATATTTTCCCTCATTCATATAGTGAGGTATGGATGTGTGATTAACCCTTTCGTTACCGTATTTATTTTGAGATGCTCTGTGTTTCTTTCAATTATTTAAAATATAACAACAAATTTAGTAAAATAACTTAGCTATCATTAAGCTAGTGTTAGGAATATAAATTGCAACTAAGGTTTGGTGGTATATTTTGATGCAAAACTTATGAAAACAAGACATTCGTACTACAGAGCCAGAGTCGGGTTAGTAACGAAAGGGTTAAGAAGCTTGCTTTCCAACCATGTGGTCTTAGGTTCAATTCTATTGTCTGGTGCTTTGGGTAAGTGTCTTTGATTATAGACATGAGCTGATTAAAGGCTTGTGAGCAGATTCGATAAATGGAAACTGTTGGAAGCTTGTCAAGTATGTGTGTGTCTGTGTTTGTTCTGCACTGTTGTTGGTTTGTTTATGGCTCTGTAACTTAGTGATTTAGCAAAAGGGTTCAATAGAATAAGCACCAGGCTTAAAAAATATGTACTGGGGTCAATTTGCTTGAATTCTTCAAGGCATGGCCACAGTCCAATGATTGAAACAAGTAAAAGATAAAAAATTAAAATAACCTGTATAACCTATACCATATGTTGTGTATCCTATGTTGTATATTCTATGCATGTCTCATGCTATTTACATTACATTAATACAACTCTCTTTCAAATGCATATGTAACATTTTCTAGTAATATTTCTTTTTAAACCCATGAGTTACACTTTTATTGCAGTAAGAAGAATATTTAAATATTCTTTAGTAATCTAATAAACAGATTCACATATCTGAGCTGGTACAAAAGGAACTAAGTATATAGCAAGAAGATGATATTGCTCAATATACAAGCAAGTATAAATCAAAATAAACATACTTTTATACACACATATATAAACTCACACACTCTTATATATTTATACTCACACTCATATACTTACATACTTTTATGCACACATATACACTTTTATGTACACACACATGCATGCATGCTTACACACATACACATACTCATGTACACACATACAACCATTTGAATTCTCTATTTGTATGTAACTCATAAGAAGTATTGTTATCCCCATTTCTATCCAAAGCATAGCTACATGATCCAACATGTCCTACTTTAAATTTTTTACAGCTAGTAAGGTGTGATATGAAGGAAATTTGGCTGTTATTTCTAAGATGAAAAACTGCTTAAGGGCTTCATTGGTGGTTTAATAGAGAAGGAGGCCATTACTGGGAGGCAGCTCACCAGCATGGAAAGGAGATAATAAATGATGATGAACATGATGGTGATGGTGGCGGTGCTGCTGTTGAGCGAGCGAACGGTCTTCGTCCCAGAGCTCGCAAGATGGGAGAAGTCTGAAACGTGGTCCTTTGCTATTCGTAAGACCCGCAGAAGAGAAAGCAGGTCACCCCCCCCCCAACACCGAGAGCATCCAGGTTCAGCAGTTGCGTAGGAAGTCGGGGACAAGAAACAGGAAGAAAGAGTGAGAGAAAGTTGGGGTGAAAGAGTACAACAGGGGTCGCCACCACCCCCAGCTGGAGCCTCGTTGAGTTTTTCGCTCATAAAACACACACAACGCCCGGTCTGGGAATCGAAACCACGATCCTCCGACCGCGAGTCCGCTGCCCTAACCATTGGGCCATTGCGCCTCCACTGCTGCTGCTGATAAAGATGGTGTGGTATTGTCATTGCTGTTTAACCTCTGTTCAGACCTGACTGAGTGTACCTGATGATAATCAAAACTATCCCAGGAATAACCATCTCTATTTTATCCAGAACTTCATTGCCTAATGTGTCCTTTCTTACTTAAAAATGTTGGAATGTGATTCAAAGATCTGACTGCAAGTTCAGTGACCACATATTTTTGTCACTGGGTTATTAGTGGAGAAGAATGAGTATAGATTCTTGAAAGTGTCATGTTAACTTCAATGAGCATTGATGGATGCAAATGAATGAGAGGAAGAGAGAAAGAGGCAGTGGCTACTACATCAACATTGACTTGTTTCAGTCATGTGACTGTGGCCATGCTGGAGCACCACCTTTAGTCGAGCAAATCGACCCCAGGACTTATTCTTTGGAAGCGTAGTACTTATTCTATTGGTTTCTTTTGCCGAACTGCTAAGTTATGGGGACGTAAACACACCAGCATCGGTTGTCAAGCGATGTGGGGGGGGGGACAAACACACAAGCATACACACACACACACACATATACGATGGGCTTCTTTCAGTTTCCGTCTACCAAATCCACTCACAAGGCTATAGTAGAAGACACTTGCCCAAGGTGCCACGCAGTGGGACTGAACCCGAAACCATGTGGTTGGTAAGCAAGCTACTTACCACACAGCCACTCCTACACCTATGCATATTTATTTTCATTTCATGTGGATGGATGCTGACAGTTCCATAAAGAAGTGCCATTCACTCAAAGTTGATGGAACTTGTAGAAGAGGGAGATTCAGGAAGGCATGGGATGAAGTACTGAAGGATAATTACAGAATACTGAACCTTTCAGACAAGATGACAAAGGAACGAGATACCTGGCACCTTGCTGTATTCAAGAGGACCAGTCCTCCACAGCAGAAGTAGCAAGGTCGTTTCTCTTGGTGAAGAGGGTTGACTTACAAGAATCCTGTGCCAGTGCCACATAAAATACAGTAGTGCTGGTGCCTTGAAAAAAAGCACTCATGATGGCACCATGTAAAAGCACTCGTGCTGGTAGCACATTAAAAGTATCCAGTACACACTGTAAAGTGGTTGGCATTAGGGAGGGCCTCCAGCCATAGAAATCAAGCCAAATCAGACCGGAACATGGCATAGCTTCTCAGCTCTGGTTAAACTATCCAACCCATGTGAGAATGGAAAACAGACGGTAAAGGATAATGACGATGATTCCATTAAACCAATAATGATGATTACATTAAACCCATAATGATGATGATTATGATGACCTACCATTAAAAGAAAACCCACACTACATACATACGACTAACCTCACACACTCACTCCCTTATGTTATACATACGCTGTGGTCTTCCTCTATGGAATATCGTAACATCCATAACACTTTCCAGTCCTTTCTTTAGTGTTTGGTGGTTGGAGCCGTTGTATTTGCTAGCCATCTGAACACTCTTTGTATCCCAGTCAGTCCAAAAAATAAATTCACCATATACAACCAAACCAAAAGGATGCGGTAATCCAACACCAATGATGACCTGCAAAAATAGGAATTTTTAGAACATCATCATTATTATTATAATTATCATTATTATTATTATTATGTTGGGGGTGATGGCTCCATTATTCAAGAAATCTTTATTATTTTGAACTCAATTAGTGTCTACATTTCTAAAGCTTTTTTTTTTTAAATACATTTATTTTTTCCGGCAATACATACACGTTCATTACACTTCGGTAGCAACTGTTATTTTCTATTTGCTTATCCTTAGAAAGTATGAAAACATTTCCTTCAAACTTTGCTTTTGTTACATTTACTTAAACCCCAAAGAATCCCTCTCAACACATGGCTATGATGCTCCTCAACTAATCCTGTTCCTGATCAGAAATGCCCATTTTGTCAGCCACTAAGGGACATGCTCAAGTGGTTAAGGTCAAGTAAATGACAAGCAAATCTGTAGTATTCAACAGAATACCTATTATAATGATATTTCTGCTTCAGCAATTCAGTACTGAATCTGTCTGAAATGTAATGGAAAATAAGTCAGTTTCAAATCATTGATGACCAGGTCACAATAGCAAAGGTTGAAGGGAATAGTCATAATTTCCTTCGATTTCTAGATAAAAACAAATAGGAAATAACACTGACTGACCAAAAACAAAAAAAAATTCTTAATTTTATTACACAATGTTGTGTGCATGTGTGTGCATGCGTGCATACCATACTTAATGTAAATATGTTGAGAAAAAGCGAATTCACTGCAGTCCAAAGATACTATCTCTCATTGATGTGCTATGTTTAAAATTACAAATATCAGGAGCAAATGAAAACCATTCAGTTCTGGCCACTGCTAGCCAATCTATATAGTGTTTTTAAACAGAACAAATCAATTAGAGATAGTATCTCTGGATGAATACTGCAATAAACTTTTGCTTTTTCATGATGTATTTACATAAAGTATGATACACAGATAGCTGTTTTGATTTTAATACTGCTTTTGTTGTATATAATCGATTCATGAGTTTCAACTTTTCAGTCTTCAGACAGGTGTATCAATAAAGATATACAAAGGAGAAAGAAACAGAGAGAGAGAGAGAGAGAGAGAGAGACAGAGGACAAAGACAGAGAGACAGACAGAGCAGGGTTGAGATGGATAAAGATATAGTAAAATTAGAGAGTATATGAAAATTAGTGACGTTAATGTTATAAATACCTTTCTATAAAGACCATCTAAGGTAGCTGACTCAATTGTTTGTGTACCAGCATCTGTCCAGTATAATCGGTTAGTCTTCACATCAACAGACAGGCCATTCGGGAGGGTCAAGTTGCTACTGACCAACACTGTTCGTCCATTACCATCCATTCCAGCACGTTCGATCTTTGGTTCTCGTCCCCAGTTAGTCCAAAATAAATATCTTGAATGAAAAAGAAAGAGAAAAAGTAGTGAAAATAAAGTGAATGATTTGACAGAACAACAGCAACAATAATGGTCTACAAGTGCAACAGAGTGCTAGTGTGTTTAGAGAAAAGTTAGATATAAAAGGATTTGTGTGCAGTGTGCAAGAGAGGAGACTGCACTGGTTTGGTCACAAGATGTGGATGGATGAGGAGAGTTGCTTAAAGAAGTGCCAATCACTTAATGGAAGGCAGTTGTGGAAGAGAGAGACCCAGGAAGACATAGAACAAAGTATTGAAGGTTGATTTCAAAATGCTGAACCTCACGAAGGAGATTACAGAGGAATGAGATATGTGGTGCACTGCTGTACTCAAGAAGACCTGCCCACCACGATAGAATTGATATCCAAAAACCAAAGTGCCATATAAAAGCATTGACCTTAGTGCTGGTGCTATGTAGAAAAACACTGGTGTTGGTATCACAAAAAAAGCATTGGTGATGATGCCATATAAAAATCACTACTGATGCTGCCATGTGAAAAGCACTAGTAATGGTGCCACATAAAAAGTACTGGATGTTATAATGATGATGATGGATGAGAGGATTTGCAAAAGATGATCCTAAATGAAAGAATGAATATAAAAACAAGTAATTTGTTTTGTAGATCCTACAAAATTCTTTCTTACCGTGCATATGGTTCCACAACGATATCTCTTGGTTTATCAAGTTTCTCCCAGATTAGAACCTTCCTATACATGCCATCTGAATTTGCTACTTCAATAATATTGGTCCCTTGGTCAGTCCAGTATAATTTATTTCCTACCCAGTCAATAGCTAAACCGGCAGGACTGTCGAGACTGGAGCCAATAATAATCTGAAAATAAAAATAATAATAATAATAATGATCTTTCTCCTATAGGTACAAGGCCTGAATTTTGGGGGAGGGGGATAAACGATTACATTGACCCCAAGTGCTCAATTCGTAGTTATTTCATCAACCCCGAAAAGATGAACAGTGAAGTCAACTGCAGCAGTATTTGAATCCAGAACATAAAGACAGATGAAATGCAGCTAAGAATTTAGTTCAGTATGCTAATGATTCTGCCAGCTCACCAACTTAATAAGAATAATAATGATGATAACAATAATAATAATAATAATAATAATAATAATAATAATAATAATAATAATAATAATAATTACCCTTTCTACTATAGGTACAAAACCGGAAATTTGGGGGAGGGGGTCAGTTGATTACACTGACCCCAGTGGGCAACTGGTACTTAATTTATCGACCCCCGAATGGATAAGAGGCAAAGTCAACCTCGGCGGAATTTGAACTCAGAACTTAGTGGCAGATGAAATATCGCTAAGTATGCTAACAATTCTGCCAGCTTGCTGCCTTAATAATAATAATCCTCTCTGCTATAGGCACAAGGCCTGGAATTTGTGGAGAGGGGGACTAGTCGATTAGATCAACTCCAGTACTTGACTGGTACTCAAATTTATCAACCCCAAAAGGGTGAAAGGCAAAGTTGATCATGGCAGAATTTAAACTCAGAATGTAGTGGCAGATGAAATACAGATGAAATATTGTTGAGCATTTCGCCTGGTGTGCTTACGATTCTGCCAGCTCACTGCCTTAATAATAATAATAATAATAATAATATCAATGATAATAATAATAATATGTTATACCTCTGATTGAGATCCATCCCATTGAGCACGGCCAATTGTGTCAGTACTGACATCAGTCCAGAAGACTGAGTTGGCATTTGAATCCCATTCAACAGCAACTACATTCTGTAGGTTACCAACAGGGATTACCATATCAACCATCTCAGCTGTGTCAAATGAGATCCGGCGGATATCAGATTTTGTTGAAAATAGCAAAAAATTGTCGATTCCTGAAAAAAAAAGAAAAAATAAGGAAGAGAAATGATTTAAGTATTAGTGGACAACATATTTATCCCAAATACAAAACATGAAAAATAAATGTATGTTCTCTAATCCATAAAAAGATAGTCTTGTTGATTCAAGGAGAGAGAGAGAGAGAGAGAGAGAGAGAGAGAGAAGGGAGAGAGGGGGGAGAGAAGGGGAAGAGTTTTTGCAACATTCAATACCTTGCCTTAGAACATTAACTCTTTTCTCTTTTACTGCGAAAATCAAAATTTCATTACCCTCAATTGCGAAAAGCAGTTTTACATACCAATATCTAACTTTTGTAGAGGAATGTCATGTTTGAAACTATTTTCTCTTGTGATATGTCAAGTTTACTGAGGAAATGAGAAGTACAGAAGATACCGATTCTATTTTTGGTAGATATTCAACATCATTACGGTAATGATGAGGCGCAGGAGTGACTGTGTGGTAAGTAGCTTGCTTACCAACCACATGGTTCCAGGGTCAGTCTCACTGCGTGGCACCTTGGGCAAGTGTCTTCTACTATAGCCTTGGGCCGACCAAAGCCTTGTGAGTGGATTTAGTAGACGGAAACTGAAAGAAGCCCGTCGTATATATATATATATATATATATATGTTTGTGTGTGTGTATCCCCCCAACATCGCTTGACAACCAAAGCTGGTGTGTTTACATCCCCATAACTTAGCGGTTCGGCAAAAGAGACCAATAGAATAAGTACTAGGCTTCCAAAGAATAAGTCTTGGTCGATTTTCTCGACTAAAGGCGGTGCTCCAGCATGGCCACAGTCAAATTGACTGAAACAAGTAAAAGAGTAATAATTATGAAATTTAAATTCGCAGTTAAAGGGCTAATGAAGTGATTTGAACTACAATCTGGAAATACATTAGCAAAGACACTTAACTCTCATTATACAAGTCCACCTAAGTGAAAATTATATGCATGTTGGTGGGGGGCATAGTTCCCTGCTAAAAGCAGTATACAGACAGGAAGGCAGCAAGCTGGCAGAATCGTTAGCACGCCGGGTGAAATACTTAGCGATATTGCATCTGCCATTACGTTCTGAGTTCAAATTCCGCCGAGGTCGACTTTGCCTTCCATCCTTCTGGGGTCGATTAATAAAGTACCAGTTATGCACTGGGGTCGATGGAATCGACTTAATTCCTTTTTCTGTTCTTGTTTGTCCCCTCTATGTTTAGCCCCTTGTGGGCAATAAAGAAATAAGAAGCAGTATACAGACATCTTTCAATCTAATGGTTCTATGGACAGGAATCCTGGTAAGGACACTATAGAGTACAAATCCAGTAGGGTCGTCATTGTTGTTTAGCTCTCAGGTATGATGATCATGCCTTTTGTTTTAAATATTTCTTGGACTGTGATATGACTTGTTTGAGCATCCTCTAATAACCTTTAAGCATCCAAACCAGCCATATCTGGGCTAGATATTCAGTGTTTTATGTTCAAACCAGTCAGATGCAGCCTCTCACACCTAGCCTACAATGTCCTTCTAAAATTAAGCAGTCACATCATGAAAACCTCAAAGCTAGAAGTTAATGCATTGTTAATTCAGAGCAATGTGAATAAATAAGACAGAGTAATCTGAATGCAAATGATTTAAACCTCTTTACATTGAAGCATCTGCAGACATATGTCATGTGATTATGAAATTATTCTAATATGGTGATTAAGTTGGAATTACTTGTTTTTGTATCTCAAGATCTCAAACAAACAACAAGCCAGGCCTCTATAATGTACCAAGTCAACAGTCATTGAAAAGGTTACAAGAAGCAACAAAATAACTTTGACAAACAAAAACAATCAGATATTTAACCAATGGACTTATAATAAATGAATGGAATTTAACCAGTGTGTGTGTGTGTGTGTGTTAATTATAATGGCAAAATGACCTTCCCTAAACACAACAAAATTACTTGTTGGCTTCCTACAAAATAACCCTATAAATGATTATCTCAAGAAGGTCATTATGAAGGAAATATAGAAAAGTTAACAATCAGAACAAGTCTTCTTCATTCCTGCATAAGAGCTTGAAGTATGCTGCTCTTCTTGAATCAAATATTAATAGGGTTATTGTGTAGAAAGCCAATAAATAATTCCAGTTTATATCACCATACTAGAATGACATCATAATCACATAACATATGTCAGCAAATGCTTTGACATAAAGGAGTTTAATAGGGGACACTCAGCCAAATCATATCAGACTACATAATCCCAAGTATGAAGGGTAAAATTTGTGGAAGATTTGGCAGCTATTTCTATCATACATCCACACTGCAAGATTGTGAAAACAAAACATTGCAAAGTTATAAATTTAAAGAAAGAAATTATAAATTTAACTAAAGAATTCAAACTCACGATCCCGGCAAGTCTTCTCATCCTTGCGAAGACCAAGTCCCGTGGGACAGGTGCATCTGTAACTCTTTTTGTTTGGTAAACACAAATGACTGCATCCTCCGTTGTTGAGACCACATCTGTTTATTTCTGAAAGATAACAAGATAACACACTGATAAATTGATGTTACTAGTATGAGAAACCTGAAAAATGAAACAGCAAAACCAGAGATACATACATACATATATGTGTGTGTGTGTGTGTGTGTGTGTATGTATGTGTGTGTGTGTGTGTGTATATATATGTGTGTGTGTGTGTGTGTGTGTGTGTAATGTAACTGGCTTTAAAATCTCTGAAAGAGATTCAAATAATAATAGTACTAAACAGTAATGTATGTTACTACTAGTGTAGCTGGCAGGAGTGGGTGGGGAATAGGAGCAGTCCATCTGCACCAGGCAGTACTTTTGGGTGCTGTTCAAGAATTTGGACCTGGAGATCTCCATTTCTAGCAACTTCAAGGGCCACCTCCTAGTGGTGTCGGACGTCAACGAAGAGCCCTTGACTACAACAAGACGACCTAAGTTTTTTTTCCCCCCAAGATCTGGGGGTCTCCCGCCCCTAAGCCCTAGACCATCACCTTTCGGGGTCGATAAATTAAGTACCAGTTACGCATTGGAGTCAATATAATTGACTTAATCCGTCTGCCTGTCCTTGTTTGTCTCCTCTGTGTCTAGCCCCTTGTAAGTAGTAAAGAAATAGGTATTTCGTCTGCTGTTACGTTCTGAGTTCAACTTCCGCCGAGGTCGACTTCACCTTTCATCCTTTCGAGGTCGAAAAATTAAGTACCAGTTATGCAATGAGGTCGATGTAATCGACTTAATCCGTTTGTCTGTCTTTGTTTGTCCCCACTATGTTTAGCCCCTTGTGGGCAATAAAGAAATAAGAAACATCTGAACTCTTGACCAAGTCAAATATGTCATTCATTTGGCTCTCCTATCTATAGGTTAATGTAGTAGTAAAGATCCTGAGAATTCAGGGGTATGGAGACCCTTTCATAAAATGTTGTTTGACCTACTAGAAAGAGTATTCACATCCCTCTCAAGTCTCACTCTAATGCTTTAAAAAAATGGATGGATGGGAGGATATCCTTTATATATTTTTAAAGATATGAGAGTGAGTTGAAGAAAATTTGGTTGCTATTTCTAGCAGGTTGAGCAATCCCCTAAAACAGTGTTTCTCAACCAGGGGTCGTCATGAGGGTCTATATAAGATTTTGTAATTAAAATTTATGTCCAATAAATCACTTATACTTCTACAGTACACAAAACATTTTAACATTTCGTTTGTGGATTTGGTTTGCAAGATTCTTTATATGAGTCAAAACAATTGAAAAGGTTGCAACACGCAACGAAAATTTTAGGAAAATAAAAATAAGAAATAAGTGGAAATTTTACTGGTGAGTGTGTTAAATAATAAGGCACAAAATGAAAATGACTCTCCCCAGACATAACAGAATTTTAACATTTGTTTTTGTTTTGTTTTGTACAATTCCTAATACTTCATTATAAAAATATAATAGGATTTTTTTAAACATTGAAAGGCTATGGAGGTCCACCTGAGCAAAATAGGAATCAAAGAGACCACATGCAAAATATGGTTGAAAACTATTGCCCCAAAAGATCCCACATGTTGAGATTTCAAATAAACTCTTGTTTGTCTGTAAGTCTTTTCTCTTTCTTTCTCTATAAGATTTTCAACAGATTTATCCAGTATCACTCACCTTGTGGCTGTCTCAGTGGGTGAAATGTGTGAATATCCATTGGATAATGAAGGTGATTGCGTACACGTTGTGCCCGATTACCATTAAACTTGTTAGTTTTCCAAATACTCTTCGTATGCCAGTCAGTCCAGTAGAGCTCATCTTCAAATAGGGTTAAAGCAAATGGATGTGGTAAACCTTAAAGGAGAAAGAATGAACAATGAAAGCAAATGTATTTCATATATAATGATTATAAAGTTAATATGTCCATATACATCATCACCCTTGTTTTAAAGTTCACTTTTCCATGTAAACAGAAGGAATTTGTTTAGGTGGATGCCCTTCCTGTCACCAACCCTCACTCGTTTCCAAGTAAGGTAATATTCCCCCATGACCACACATGTCTTAGAAGAATGGAAACAAAGGACACTGCTGACATGATGGTGAAACTCACTCACAATTATCAAGCAATGTCAAGGTAAAGAAACAGTAACACATACATTAAAAAAATGCACAAATAAGTATTTTAAGTGATAATCTATAGATTTTCTATAGAATTCAGAGCTAGTACTACCATTTTGTATATGAACATGTCTATGTAAACAATGGGATTGAAGATAGAAAATATAGGCAATAGATGTATATGCATATTTCAAGAGTTATTGCTCTTTCATCAGCATTATAACCAACCCATTAACTATCCACAAGCACATTGCTTAAACACCAACTAAGTTTAACAGTGTAACACTACTGGATAAACCAATTTACATGATAAACACATTTTTGGCAGTTGGTATGTAAGTATTAATTACAAGAACGGACACAGTATTTCATTTTGCAACTATATGCCACCAAGTATATAAAAGGTTTACAAGTCAATACTGTGTCTTACTTTTTGTGTTAGAAGTGTGATATTTTCAATATTCTCATTTTTAAAGTGATAAACTATAGATATTATATATATATATATATATATATATATATATGTACACACATGACAGCTTCTTTCAGTTTCCATCTATCAAATTCACTCACAAGCCTTTGGTCAGCCCAAGACTATTGTAGAAGACACTTGCCCAGCATGCTACACAGTGGGGTTGAACCCAAAACCATGAGTTTGGGAAGCAAACTTCTTACTACAAAGCCACACCTGTGCCTAAACCAAAACTCTTAAACAAACTTTTAATTCAATCTAAAATTAAAGTAAAATCTTTAAATTTTGAATTTTAATATATTTTAATAAAAAAAATATTGCTTTTAATATTAATCCAAACCACCTTTGCTCAAAACTCACTCCTCGGCAACTACAGATCTCATTCACTGTGAACACTTTTTTTTTTGCTACTTCTAGTCTCCTTAAAAACTTAAATTCTCGTCTTTATTACTTCTCCCCCACTGCCATGACAATACTGTTACAAAAATTATAAAATTTTAAAGAAATGAAGGAAATATTGTTTAGGTGTAGCAAGGAAAATAATTCAAAGTACTTTCATATTTCATTATTATATAACATTTGAATTTTTCTTTTAAATGTAATGCTTAAAAGTTATTAAATATTTTGAAGTTGTTATTTATTTTGATCTTATAAATGTTTTGCATTTATTTCACAAATACTTTCATTTCCCTTTCATATTTCACTCTTTCATAAGTTTTGATCTTTCTTTAAATGTTAGAGAAAGACTTTGGACAAAGTTGCTTTTATATATATATATATATATATATAAATCCCACAAAAAAACAAGATATTATATATATTACAATAACTAGGGAAAAAAACATTCAGACAGCAATAAGATATTATATTACAATAACTAGGAAAAAAATGAAAATATCCAGACTGTAATAAAATATATTACAATAACTAAAAGTTAAAAAAAATTAAATTAAGAAAAAAACTCCCAGACAGTAATGTTTCTCCTCTGATGGTAAATTTTGAAATGGAAAATACAAAGTTATTACAATAAATTTATTATGAAACTTTATTTCTTTGCAGCTATAATATAATTTTTTTTTACAAAGTCAAACCATGTATAACCTTACTATGGACTTAGGCCTATCACATATTTTTTGGCAGCTTGGGACTAGGATCAAACTCAATGATCTTCTAAGTTGTTAAATAACAACAAAATCAGTTGCTTTATTTTTCACCCCAAATAAGTAAAGAGGCTTTCTTGTGTACCTTCTCTCACAGTGTAATTTAATACATATGGATATGATTACATCCACACATATGTTTATGTACATTTATATAACATTTATATATATGTTTATGTACATTTATATAACTCCATCATTCTGCATATTACAATCTAGCCAGTGAGACTTGGAAGAGCATAGTAGGGATGGAAAGAAAACTAAATGTATTCCATCAAAGGTGCTATATATATATAGCATATGGTGTAGAGGTTAAGAGCACGGGCTACTAACCCCAAGATTCCAAGTTTGATTGTTATAATAACAACAACATCGAAAAATACCTTAGGAATGAGAACCCAGATTCGAAATTTTCCCAAGACACCTGATGAAGGGTGGAGTGTATATCAGCCGAAACGTTGTGCTAACAACAAAGAACATGAGGACGAATAGCCGTCAAATGTAAACAATATATATATATATAGGAGATGGTGCTGAAAAGTTCCTGGCTTTAAGGGTATTCCAAAAGGCCTGGTTGAAAGTTCAAACTTCTAAGTTATTTTACAGGGCTTAGAAAAACTGAAGGACTGTTGCAATAAGTATTTGAATCTGAGAGGGGAATATGTTCAATAAAATCATAATTAACTGATCTTCCTGTATTATCTTTTACCCAAAGCCAGGAACTTTTCTGTACTCCTCGTGTGTGTGTGTGTGTTTGTGTGTGTGTGCATGCACACGCACGCATGCACTTTACTATTTCCTGGCTCTGACATTACATGATGTTTGAAAACTAGTGCCACAGTCATTCAAGCATTGTTCTTTGTATCCAATGTCCTGTGAAAACATGTCTGGTTATCTGGAAATATCACCTTACTTGGAATCAGGTAAGGGCATCAATTCATAGAAAATATGTCTCAACAACCTGAAGCCAACCCATGTGAGCATGGAAAAGTTGATGTTAAAATGATGACTATGATGATAATGTTTCAAGGAATGTGTCAGTTTATTTCTCCATCTTGTGATGGCTTTAAGAAACATGATCAAGAGAACATGCCCATTTAAACGAATAGTTGTAAATTATTGATTTATCGTCACAAAATTACTGGGTTTTGATTTATTGATATTAAAAGACCAAACATTTAAATGACTTACAACTCTGAACCCATGATATATTTATACACTGAGCTCAGATAGTCTGTTGTCAACAAGATTTACCATAGCAGTAGTAGTAATTGTTGCTTAATCCCAGCTCAATTCTGACTGAAGTAACTTATGATCAAAGATGTTCCAATCGTGACCATCCAATATTTTCAAACATTGTAGCTAGTTCTACTTTCTCTAATATTCTAGACTGACTAGATAAAGATAAACCAATGAGAGAGACTCTACATGGCTGCCCAACCTGCTAGAAATAGCAGGTAACTTCCCTTCAAATTACACTCTACTGTCTTAAATAACAGGACACACATCTATTTTAAAATGCTCCTGCTGTTTACTGTGATCACTTGTATCATTTTACGGTCTTTAGAGCTAAATAGATTAGATAATTTAACCCTTTAGCATTAAAACTGGTCATATCCAACCCAAAATATACTACCTGTTTTATGTTCAAACTGGCTGCAACCGGCCTCTCACACCTATGCTACAATGTTATTCCAAAAAAATATAATCACATCATAGATATCTCAAAGCTATGAGATAATGCATGATTAATTCAAAATTAATTATGTGAAGAAACAAACATCTGTATTTGACAATGTAATCCCAATGAGTAAAAGGTAGTGTATTAATGCAAGATCTCAGGAGGCTGGTCCTCATAAACAGATAACAAAAGACAACTGGTGATATGCTGTGGTGGTAAAGGAAGTAGCAGCAATGCTTGCAGTGACAGACGTAGCGGTGGTGGTAGTATTTGCCTCAAAACAGAACAACATTAGTGATAAAATATATACAGCTGTTCCTTCAGTTAGTAGTCAAAACACCAAAACAACCAACTTCAACTATGCTAGAAACAGTAGCCAAATTTGGTTCAAATACCACCCTACATCACCATTGTTTAATATCCGCTTTTCATGCTGGTATGGGTTGGACGGTTTGATATGGAGCTGACTAGCATGGAGCTGTCCAGATTCCAACTGGCAGTTGTGGCATGGTTTCTACAGGTGGATGACCTTCCCAATGCCGACCACTTAGCAGAGTGTATTGGGTGCTTTTCATGTGCCACCAGCACAGGTGTGTTTGTACAGAACTGGCACAGGTGTGCTAATGCAGCACCAGCACCTCAAAGGACAATCCTGTATGTGAGGAAGACAGTGATTTTACTTGGCTTGACATGTCTTATCAATTACAGCAAATCACCACATCTCCTGGTCCCTTGTCATTTCCTCAGTGAGGCTCAGTGTCTAAAGAACCTTTCTCACCAATTCGTCTGATGTCTTCTTGGGTCTACCCCTTCCACAGGTACCCCCTACAATTACAGCACAGCACTTCTTTATGCAGCTGTCCTCATCCATAAGCATTACATGACCAAACCTGTGCAGTTTCTCTCTTGCACACAACATCTGATGCCTCTTATACTCAGTTTTCTTCCTAAATTATTTACACTCTGTTGTGCATGCACACTGACATTACCCATCCAGTGGAGCATGCTAGCTTCAGTCTTTTTAAAAAAAAAAAAAAAGAAACAACAGCTTAGGTAATAGAGTCATAGATACAATGTCTGAAAATATGCTTGGATGGTTATGGCCAGAAGGTCTGTAATGACAGGTCTGCTTGAGAAGAGTGAACTGCAGCCTAAGCAACATCATATCTTATAACAGCAGATATTACAACAATAGAATTTATCTGAATAATTTAGCAGTTATTCTTTAAGACACTAACCAAAGCCACTAAGTAGTCACTGCAGAAATTTTTGATAGAGTTGGCAAATTTCATGTACAATATGCATCATCATCATCATCATCACCATCGTCATGTACTTCTTATTGAAGGTTACAGATTGTTGAATTTTTACTTCTTGTTTAGTTTTTAGTTTAATAAGAAACATTTCTCTTTTCCTCTCTCTTGTTGTTTTTTGTTCATAGTTCTATTGATAGCCAAAGTGTCTGAGAATCATTGAAAACAAAAATAACTAGATCAATAAATCAATCAATATTTTAATGATTTTGTGCACAAGTTTTCTAAATAGAAACCCATTGCTGGCCCATTTCATGAGATGTATCCACTATCAATAAATGATTAGCTTATTATCTGTAGTGATTTCAGAGGAAGAGAAGGCAATACAATGTGACATTCATGCTTTTCTTAAGAAGCATGAACTTCATGGGGGAAAAATGTAATGGTTTCAGCAAGAAACCAAAACTGGGTTGCAGATTTGTATTCAAAAAAGCCCTAATGCTTACCACAGATATTAGCAGATATAGCCATTAATAGGTGCTTTCTTGTTATCGACAGCTAATATTTTATTTACTAAAGGATTGATAAATAAACCATAACACTTGTGAGATGGGTGTGATACTTAAATGACAGACTTTCAGAATAACTATTCTTATAGAGAAAGAAAGGGAGAAAGAATTGGGTGATTTTTTTCATAGTTTATTTACTAATCCTTTAGAAAATATAAAACTCGCTGTTGCTAACAAGAAAATACTTAATAATTCAATTTCAAACATAACTTTTAGGATTCTACATTTTTGTTACGGAGTCCAACCCATGGCAGCAAGGACAATGGACGTTAAATGATGAGTATTTTCCCTTCCGTTTTGCTGATGTCTCTCTCTCTCTCTTTCTCACACACACACAAGCAAGCAAACTGATGGATGAATGCCCTTAAATACATTAGAACATTTAGAGTACCACTGAATAACTTCATCTTTATATAGATGCCCAAAGGGAAAGTGTGCTTGCTGGAGATCATGCCACTGTAGGATTTACCATGTGAGAAATATCACAGTAAAACCAGCAAATAGTAAGAACAAGGAAAATTTGAATAGTGGAATAAAGTGGTTTGCTATGAAGTAGGGATCATTAGTTTCAGTAACATATATCATACAGGAAAATATGAGTTCAGAATTGCAACAAAATATCAGTGAAGCAAATCATTTACCATTATACAATGGTTCTGCAATATATCATAAAACAATGAACAGTACTTCAAGATAGTGTAGTTAATTAGACTAGGTCATTAATTAAAAGTAACACATTTTAGTACACAAACATAGACATACATACATGTGTATGTATGTTTGTTGATAGTGTCAGGTCAATGAGTGCTACTGGTGCCATGCAATCTGGTACAACTTGTTATATGATCATCATTAGCAACTAAACCAGTAGACCAACCATGAAACCCTTTTCTGTGAGAAGGGATTCAAGAAACCCAACATTACCAGTCAAAAGGATGTATGAACCCAGTTTGTGTTATTTGTTGCAAACAGATCTTCTACTGCAATGTGAAAAATGGACCTTGATTCACAAGAGTATGTATGTGGTGGTGGTGGTGGTTGTGTGGTGGAGTTGTTGCCTCAAAAGTATCACATTCTCTGTGGTTGAAAAATAAACAATTACACAGCCATATCTACATATGATCATAAAACCATATCATCATCCATCAGACCTTAAGAGTTTAGGTATTATATATCTATTAATAAAACACTTGTAAAAATATTTTGTTGTACGGTTGAAGGAATCTGAACTGTTGACTTTATGATCAGAGGCTGAGGAAGTCTGTCAAATGGGCTGGTTTCAGCTTGAAAAATCTCAATAAGCACAGGCAAGATTGAGTAGCAAGGAAGTTTGTTTTGCAGCCATGTGGTTTTGGGTTCAAGTCTCACAGCACAGCACCTTGGGCAAGTGTTTTCTACTACTGCTCTGGGATGACCAATATTTTGTACATGAATTTGATAGGTAGAAACTGTGTGGAAGCCCATTGTATGTGTGTGTGTGTGTGCCTTCTTCCATTGCTTCACAACTGGTGTTGGTTTGTTTATGTCCTCCTAAGTGGTTCAGTAAAAGAGACCAACAGAATAAGCACCAGACATTAAAAGAAAATGATTATGGGGGTATTTGTTCATCTAAACCAGTGGTTCTCAGTTGGGGTCCATATGGCCCCTGGAAGCCCATGCAACAAAATAGTAAATTGGAGGCCCATAATAGCATTTTAAGGGCCCCTGAGAAGATTTTGCTTTAGATGTATGTTTTGGTATGTATTGCAAGAAACAGCCAGGTTTCTTTCTCTAACATTTTTCATAGTTCAACCTACACAAGTGAATGTGTGATAAACAAAATAAGAATTTTGAGAACAGTTCTTTAAAACTAGTTTTTAATAGTGAATGGCTATTGGGGTTTATCAGAATAAAATAGTAATCACTGATAAAGAATGGGTGAGTATTCCTGATCTAAACCCTCAAGAGCAGTGCTCAAGAATGACTACAGACCAATGACTAAAACAAGTACAAGATAAGAAAACTACCTTGTGTATTTCAATAAACAATTAAAATAAATAATAATTAAGATTTAAAAAAACTGATATACATATATAATTAGTAGAGAAAACATTTACCTTGACTAATGATTGTTCGTCGGAATGAACCATCTAACTGAGAGCACTCTATGACATGGTATTTAGCATCGGCCCAATATAACTTGTCTCCAGCATAGTCAATAGTCAAGCCGTTTGGCCATTTTAGAGACGTGTTGGCAACAAGCTTTCGGTCAAGGCCATCCATACCACAGCTCTCAATTTTCGGAGAATTACCCCAGTCAGTCCAAAAAATCATCCTAAAGGATTAAAGTAAAATAAAGAAAATAATGAGTAAGTCATGTATTGCTTTTAGGTATATTTTCATTGTAATGAGTAAAACAAAGTAAGTAAAGCGAAACAAACTACCACTCTTTTCCTTTAAATTTCAATATACGAGGTGGTACCAAAAAATTCTCAGACTTGTTATGTTTAATAAAAATTAACTTATTAACCTAAATTTTAACATCAGTCAAGCATGACCTTTGAATGTTGGGCCTCACAGAGGCAATGACGAGAGATCGAGACTTCTGGAGATATGCTGTGACTGCGAAGACCTGGCACATAAAGTGAATTCATGGCTGTATCCTACACCAGTTTCACATACCCAGCTCCAACCCATTCAAAGTACCTTGGATCGTAGGTGACCTGCTGCACTTGAGGGGACCTATTGAGTCAAGTATATCAACATCAGATGAAAATCAAATGGAAATTGTAGTTGTGATACCCCTGCCGGTGGCACGTAAAAAGCACCATCCAAACGGGGCCAATGCTGGCTTCTGTACCGGTGGCACAAAAAAAGTGCCAACCGATCGTGGCTGTTGCCAGCCTCCTCTGGCCCCTGTGCTGGTGGCACGTAAAAAGCACCCACTACACTCACGGAGTGGCTGGCATTAGGAAGGGCATCCAGCTGTAGAAACACTGCCAGATCAGACTGGAGCTTGGTACAGCCCCCTGGCTTCCCAGACCCTGGTCGAATCATCCAACCCATGCTAGGATGGAAATCGGGCAATAAATGATGATAATGATGCTGATTTCCTTTGAAATAGTTACCTTACATAGCAATACAGTGGTCCTAGTGTTCCTGACACTTTTAGAATTTGGTCTTGAAGTCGTTTTCTTTGAGTTGTCATAATCCAGAGTGAATCGCACAACAGTGTTAAAATGGCAACCTTAATGCTGCCTTTTCATCTTGGGGAAGAGATAGAAGGTTGGAGGTGCCGTGAAATTTCACAAATAGGGTTGATGTTGAAGTGATACAATGTTGTTTTTGGTGAGAAAGTCACGAGTAAGAAGAGATCAGTGATAGTCTGCATGGTTCCTGAGCAAAACACTTCATTTCATGTTGCCCCAGTCCACTCAGCTGTAAATGGGTAACCTGCAATGGACTGGCATTCCATTCAGGGGGGAAAAGGTCAGCCAGCTACTAGCCAGTGAGGTGGCACCATTTGAAAGCTACAACAAATGTGAGGAAGTGCATTGTGACCAGTGGTGTGTAACAACAACCGATAGCTTGTGAAGAATGCAATTCTTCACACTCCACAGATCTGGTCACTTTTGCTAATGTTCTTTTTCAAATGCTTCAAAATATTACAGTAAAACTCTCAACTGACAGTCTGGCCTGGGGGATGAATTCTCAATGCACAATACCACATTTCTGAGGGTGATGCTTGTGGCAGGTTTTCCAGTGACATTCTCCCACTTATGAAGCATCCATGTCACTTGAAACATTACGTACAACCCATTTCCTCATGGCTGTAAGCTTGCTGAAGCAAACTTAATGCCTCTGTAGCAGACTTCTTAAGTTTAACACAAAATTTCACGTTGGCTCTTTGTTCTTGTCCATGACAAAATCACAGACTACAGCATACATCTGATCACAAAACCACAAATTTCACAACTTGCAAAGTAAACATAGAGATATCACTCGGCACACTGCTTCATGAAGGTCACTACTAGCTCTCACTGTGCATGCAATCATATGCTGCTGTCCGTTGGCACACAACAGAACCAGTCTGGGAACTTTTTCATACCACATCATATTTGGCTGCTATATTTTCTACAAGTAAATTTGTTCATAGAGAAAATATTGTTAAGGTTTAATGTAAGTATATTTCCTACTCATTTGAGTATTTCCTATTCATTCACTACAGAACTAGTCTAGAAACATTTTGATACCACCTCATACTGCCATTGTATATCTACTTTCCATATTTGCATAAGTTGCAGAGATCGACAAATAGTTAGCATGTATTTGGGAATACTGCTGTCTTGTCATCAAGACAGGTTTGGAAGAGAGCATCTCACTAATGGAGGTGTTTAATTATTCTTTTTTAATTTTCTAACTTTTACTGTTAGGAAATAAAACTAGAACAAAGGTGCTGTGACATGTGAATGTCCACAAATTCCATCTGATGCATACAAAACATAGAAAAGGGGACATTAAAATAATGATTATGATGATGGCAATATGTGTATGCATGTGGCTTAATGGGTTGCACTCATTTAATGGGTGTTGCACTCATGATCACAAGACCATGGTCTTGCATCCCACACTGGTGGTGTGTTGTGTTCTTGAGCAAAACACTTCATTTCATGTTGCCCCAGTCTACTCAGCTGTAAATGGGTAACCCACAATGGACTGGCATTCCACTCGGGGGTGGGGATGGTTGGCCAGCTACTAGCCAGTGAGGTGGCACCATTTGAAAGCTACAACAAATGTAAGGAAGTGCATTGTGACCAATGGTGTGTAACAACAACCGGTAGCTTAGTTAATGCAGTAATACAATGATATATATATATATATATATATATATATATATATATATATATATATATATTCAAAATGTGACCGTGTGTGTACCGTTGGCGATTTTTTTTCCTTCCGTCTTCCCTTCCTTGGATCTTTCCTTTGCCTATGTTTCTGACGAAGAGCTCCACTTGAAACGTTAAACCCTCCTTCTTTCCTGAGCGTCCAATAACACAATACTTGTTCAACGTCCTCATGTTGTTGTGTTTTCTCTTTGTGTTTTCATGTTTGGATTAACTTTATATATATATATCATCATCATCATTGCTCCAATGGAATTCATTGAAGCAGATTGTCTATGACATGATGGTCTTCCTGTTGCTACCTCTCACTTCTTTCTCAGCAAGATATTACTTCCCCATGGGACAGATATACATGGAACATTACAAACGAAACACAACACTTGTATGACAGGGAAACTTGTTTACAACAAACATGTGATGTCACAACAACAAAGACACAGACACATACACAATATTGACAAGAGCACATTTATATCAAAGATGATATAAATGTGTGAATGTGTGTGTATACAATGATGTGTACACATATTAACAGTAAATTGTATGTAACAATTCAATTTGTAAAAGCAAAAAAAAAAAAAATGAAAAAAGATAAAAATAGGGATAAAAACCTACTCTGCTGGGCATCAGACAGAGCAAACGTGCAAGCTATTGCACTACAGAGACAAGTGCTACAACTTACTGCATTAAGTTGATGTACTTTTTTTTTATGACCGAGAATTTCATGCTATTATGGAAAACTATAGGACAGACGTGTGTGTATATATATATGTAAAAATTACATACATACACATATAAATATATATGTATGTATATTTACATATATAAATACATATGTATATTTACATGTATATTTACATATATAAATACATATATATATAGTAGAAATATGTTACAGAAAGAAAAAATATATATATACATATATATGTGTGTATGTATGTGAATATTATATATAGATCGACAAACATGATATATTGTAATATATTATATGTGCATAATATATGTGTGTGTGTGTGTGTGTCTGTCTGTCTGTGCGCGCGTGCATGTGTGTATACGCCCTACCCCAGCGCCCACTCACACACGACAGATTGATATCGACGTTGGGCACACTTTCGTGTAGAAGAAAAGTTACCTCCCTTCGTTATTGATCAGATTGTACTTTGAAAAAAATATGCACATTCTTATATGTATGTGTATGTGTATACACGTCCAACTATCAATAGATGTGTGTGTGTGTATGTGTGTAACAACAATGCTTTGCACAAGATGTTTACTTCCAAATGTCAATTTGGCAGACGTGTGTTATTGAATAGAATTTTCAAATAGTTAACAGCATGACATTTTTCTTCACTAATCTTCTTTTGCTGCCAGCTAAAATACCTTTGTAGAAATATTTATTGATTTCATTTTGTGTCTTTTTTTTTTTCAAAGTTTTGTTTGTTTTCTTTGGTATATTTTCTCAACTGTGAGTTATCTGAGCGATTCTTTCAAAATTCACATGAGAAGTGAAGTGTTTAATTTAAATTCTTACATGGGGGGAAACAAACTAGTTACTATTAATATTGATTTTTCTGCTTCACATCTCTATATCACTCTGTCTATTTATGTATCTATCTTTCGATCTATCAATCTATCTATCTGTCTGTCTGTCTGTCTGTCTGTCTGTCTATCTATCTATCTTAATATCTATCTGTCTGTCTGTCTATCTATCTGCCCCTCTCTCAATCAATCAATGTATATCTATTTCTCTCTATCTATCTATCTGTCTGTCTTTCTCACTCAACCAATGTTTGTACTTCTCTCTCTCTCTTTATCTATCTATGTATTTATCTATCTACCTACTTATCTATCCATGTATCTGCCGATATCCTTATCTCCCTCTATCTGTCTATTTGTCTTGCTCTATCTCCATTTTCATTCATGTTTGAGAATAAGTTTTCAATTATTATCATCACCACCATTGTCATCATCCGCACTAACACAAAATAAAATATAATCCAACTCTCTCTTCAATTTGCAGCAGTAATCACAACAACAGCAACAACAACAAAAATATTCTCGAATCAATAGTTTAGTGTTTGAAGTGTTAAGCTAGGATTTTTTTCAAGTTTTCTTTTCTATTTATTTATTTATTTATTTATTATTATTGTTGTTGCGGTTATTGTTGTTGTTATTATTATTATTATTATTATTATTATTTTGTTTGTAATATCTTTAAAAAAGATTTTCTTGGTTATTTTCATTTTCATTCTTCATTTATTTCAATAAGCAAAAGTGGTTCATTGCTCTCAGGGTGCCGTGTTTCGCACGTTGATATCTTAGGATTTTTTCCTGTTTAAATACTTCCACTTGTTTGCATCTAAAATGCTATCTCACAACAATGTAAAAGAAGAAAAAAAAAAAAAACTATCTACACCTCAAAACCTTTGCCAAACACTTTTAGAATAAAATCTAATTAATTGTCCTTATACACATAGACATATATGTAGCTAGCTAGATAAACAGATGTAGATGTATGTGTGAGTATATGAATGTATGTCTGTGTGTGTGAGTGTGTATAGACCTATTTTTAATGAGTAGAAGTTAGAAAGTGACTCAAGTGTTGAGAGCAACGTGTATGACAGACTAAAAATAATATGTATACATGTATGTATGTATGTATAAACACTACAAAATTTAGTATAATTTTAATTTCATGTTACACATGTTTATATATATTTGTATTTATCTATCTATCAATACACACAAACACGTTTTGTGCTTTACTTATCCTATTTGTATAGCCAAACCTATATGTATAGACACATATACAAGCATGTATATGTGTGTATATGCATTTCTATGTATATGTATACATATATTTATATATACACACACTCACATACACACACACACACACACATATATATATATATATATATGCACACATATATATATATGCACACATATATATATATGCACATATTTATGTAAATTTAGATTTATGAACAAAAGAGAAAAAAAGTACTAAACATCTGTAGTAGACTGTATTCATGTATTCAAAAATAAGGCTTCCCTTTTTTAAGAAATGGTGCAGTGAAGCATACGGTGGCAATGAATAGAAGTTTTAGCTTTGAATATCTACATACACACGTGTCTGTATTGTAAGTGCCTGGATGCATGCATACAAGCTCACACACACACAAGGTGTAAAAGCGACTAAAAAATATCATGTGATAGTGAGGAGGTGAAAATTGCAGAAATGTGATTTAGCCCTTAAAATGCGGACATCATAAATTGGTGTTTCATTAAAGAATAGCAGACATCATCAATTGATGTTTCAAAGATTTTACATAGATATGACCATCTTCAATTGATGTCCAGGCAACAACTTCATCATATGTACTGAAGCATAAATAGCTCTTATCGAGGGCAGAAATCAAGTTGCAGATGGAATATTTATATAGCAATGGAGGTGGCTGTGTGGTAAGAAACTTGCTTCCCAACCACATGGTTCTGTAAAAGAGCATCACCATCATACAAGCAATGTCAATCATTTCCAGTTTTCTATGGGAGAAGATATTGCCTTGCTTGGAAGCAAGTGAAGGTTGGTGACAGGATGGGCATCTGACCTTACAAAATCTTCCTCAATAAATATTGTTTGAACTATGCAAGCACAGACAAGTGGACATTAATTGATAATTATATTTTGCAACCTAATACAATGATACTAGTCGTTTAGAACACACACACACACTCGACGACGACGACAATGATGATGATGATAGCACTCAGAGAGTGCAAACCTCCACCAAGGCAACATCAACATCCTATCAATGATTAACCGGAGATGATTTTCAAAATGAGAATATCTGAAATAAACTCAGCTGTTCTCACAAACGAGAATACTAAAAATGAACCTGACCGCTCTCAAAAATTAAGTAAAATAAAACAAGAAAAATAATCCAGAATCCTTGTCAGGTACCGGATCGATCCCCAAATTTAATCAGTTCTTGCCAGTCATGAGGCTAAACATCCCTGAAAGTTTCATTCAAATCCATCCAGCAGTTCTTGAGATATCTTGTCCACAGACAGACAAGTAAACAAACACGACTGAAAATACTACCTCTGCTAAGGCAGAGGTAATCATCATCATCATCATCATCATCATTTAGCGTCTGTTCTCCATGCTAGCATGGGTTGGACGGTTCAACTGGGGTCTGTGAAGCTGGAAGGCTTCATCAGGCCCAGTCAGATCTGGCAGTGTTTCTACGGCTGGATGCCCTTCCTAACGCCAACCACTCCGTGAGTGTAGTGGGTGCTTTTTACGTGCCACCTGCACAGGTGCCAGACAGAGCTGGCAAACGGCCACGAACGGATGGTGCTTTTACGTGTCACCGATAATAATGATAATAATGATGATGATGATGATAATTCTTTCTACTACAGTGATACCTTCCCATCTCCATGGTGTTGGTTTACATTTATAATAAAATGAATATATACAAATTATAAAAATAATGAAAAAAAATATACAATACTGTTTCTACTTCGTGGATTTTCACCTATTGCAGGGGATTTGGGATTGTAACATCTGCGATAGTTGAGGGATTACTGTATAGGCAAAAGGCCTGAAATTTCGGGAGAGGGGACTAGTCAATTACATCGACCCAGTGTTTCACTGGTACTTAATTTATCAACCCCAAAAGGATGGAAAGCAAAGTCGACTTCGGTGGAATTTGAACTCAGAACGTAATGATGGGCAAAATACTGCTAAGCATTTCCCCAGAGTGCTAACGATTCTGCCAGCTTGCTGCCTTTATGATAATGAATAATAATAAATATTATTGTTATTATTATTTATTATTATTATAACATTTTTTTTATTGAGCACTCATGTGTGCACATGCTTCTCTTTTTTTTTTCTTTACAATTTATATAGTCCTAGGGCTTCTTGATAACATATTATCATCAATGATTCAAGAACATCATATATGTTATCTACTTCAGATGTCTGGGTGGAGCCTGGTGGATAATATGTAAAAGTTATCAAGAAAGAAAAATAATAATAATGTCAGTATTACAATTTCTATGCATTTTTATACACCCAGTATGACTATTGCAATGCAACCATTTCCAGAACCTACACCATGCTGTTGTGATCATAGGAAGCTTTAGATTTATTAAATGTAATAAACTTTTGTAAAGTATAATAATGAAAACCAGAATTATTGAACTGAAAGCAAAAAGAAAAAAAAATTATCAATAATATATGGCATGGTAATTTTATATTTTGAAAAAAATCTGTCTCTTTTGCAGTCTACCATGTCCTGTTTTACTTCCCATTTGAAGCCCAAAATGCTAAACTGAATTTTTGAACAGATTGAGCTTGCATCAGAATGGACATATACTGCAGTAGACAGTTGATGTTGTTTAGTCCTAAGTCAACCTTGACCAAACAAACATGATCAAAAGTATTCTAACCAAGACATTCCCATTCTCATCTTTTGATATGTAGTGTATTAAGGGTTATATTGTCCAATGATACATTCTTTATTCAGGGCAGTATGGTTATGGTTTAAGGAAGGTCTGGTTCCTATCTCTAGCAGGCCAAATGACTACATGCTGCTGTCTCTCTGGCTACCAAATACATTAGAAATTGACACAATGTACAAAGAGTATGTATCAAGATCAAGTAGAGGAGATTAATTTGACTAACCTCTTCCCACACATACATCAAATTTGTGGTCTTGTGCCTATGTTACTAGAGGCAAGCAGGCAGAATCGTTAGCAGGCTGGGCAAAATGCTTAGAGGCATTTCTTCAATCTTTGCATTCTGAGTTCAAATTCTGCTCTGATGACTTTGCCTTTCATCCTCTTGGCGATGATAAAACAAATACCAGTCAAGTACTGGGGCCTATGTAATCGACTTACCCACTTACCCAAACTTTCTGGCCTTGTGCCAAAACTTGAAATTATTATTATTATTATTATTATTATTATTATTATTATTATTATTATTATTATTATTCGGTTGGTGAGCTGGCAGAATCATTAGCATGCTGAACAAAATGCTTAGCTGTATTTTCACTGCCTTTATATAATAAGTTCAAATGCTAGTAAGGATGACATAATTAGTGTAGAAACTTTTTGTATCACCATGTAGAAATATATACAGTAATCCCTCGATTATCGCGGGTGTTACATACCCCTCCCCCACCTCCTGCGATAGGTGATAATTCATGAAGTAGAAACAGTATTGTACTGTATAGTTCAATAATTTGTACATATTTATTTTATAATAAATGCAAAACAACCACAGAGAAATTGACGCAAGCTTAAATAATAAACTGCAATAGGTGAGCTGCGATATGGTGAGGGATTATAGTGTATATATATATATATATATATATATATATATATCTGTGTTTGTGTGTGTGTGTTTACATCCCTGTGACTTAATGGTTCAAAAATTCTTCATGGCAGTACATCAGCATAGCCACTGATTAAATGACTGAAACAAGTAAAAGATAACTGTAGGACAGTGGTCCACTATAATAACACTACAACCATTTTTGATCAAATTTTTTTTTTTTAATAAGCAGAAACAAAGCAAAAACAGTCATAAATGAAAATGAAATTTTTTACAAATTGTAAGATGTGTTACCCTTTCCCAGGATGGGCCACTATACCACGAGGTTTGTCAACTCCTTTCCATACGATAACTTTTCGATTACTACCATCTAATTGAGCGACTTCAATTCTAGAAGTACCAGAATCAGCCCAGAACAGTTTATTATGGATCCAGTCTACAGCCAATCCACCTGAAAAAAAATTTTATTCCTGATTATTTTCAAGTCAAAAAATTTATGGATTCACATCAACTTTAACATTCAATTATTTATTTACACAAGTCAGAAAATTAAAGTGAATAGTCAAAAAAATCAGATCTCTGCATCTATATTTTAAAATTATTTAAATTAAAACATTTTATCAAAATTTTGTGCTAAATTACATTCCAATCTCCAACAAAGTTATTTTACTAAACTCTTCATTATTTTAAAAATTAATTAAAATGAAGATAGTGTATTTCAATAGAAATATAGACCAACTAACTGGCTTCAGTACAGTTTCTTATTTCTTTATTGCTCACAAGGGGCTAAACATAGAGGGGACAAACAAGGACAGACAAAGGGATTAAGTCGATTATATTGACCCCAGTGTGTAACTGGTACTTAATTTATCGACTCTGAAAGGATGAAAGGCAAAGTCAACCTTGGCAGAATTTGAACTCAGAACGTAAAGACAGACGAAATACCTATTTCTTTATTACCCACAAGGGGCCAAACACAGAGGGGAGAAACAAGGACAGACATAGGTATTAAGTCGATTATATCGACCCCAGTGCATAACTGGTCCTGAATTTATCGACCCCAAAAGGATGAAAGGCAGTTGACCTCAGCAGAATTTGAACTCAGAACGTAAAGACAGACAAAATGCTGTTTCTGCCAGCTCGCTGCCTTCAGTACAGTTTCTGCTTACCCAATTTCCCTCAGAAGGATTTGGTCTACCACTGAAGGCTTTGGAAAGAAATACTTTAAGGTACCACACAAAAGGACTGAACCTTAAATTGCATGATAATGAAGTAAGCTTCTCAGACCCGTGTTTCTTTACTAGCTTGGCGTTTTAAGCCCAAACAATATTTGGGTATGAAATGTCTTGGATAGCCATTTTAGCCTGTCTATTTGGCATAGCTGATTCAATGCAATGCTTATTGACATCGTCTATGGGTTCTTCTGTTGCTATGAAAGTTTTGTTTTTATTGTAGTTGACAACTAATTTGTAATTATAACTACTAAATTATTTGACTGAACTCTGTTGATCTTTCTGCTTCACTTCATGTATCATATGATGGTTGGTGACATTTTGACAAAACAGAGAAAAAATTTTTTTTCTCCAATGGATTTTCTGTACATCTTAGAACAAAGTAGAACTGACAGTGATTAAAATGTTGGTGTTGTGAGCAGAAAAGCTGGAGTGAGAGTGAGAGAAAGTAGGGAGGAACATTATGATGTATTAAATGATACTGCTTTCTCCAAATCTCTCTTTTTCTCTCTCCCTCCCTGTTTATGTGTGTAAGCATATTTTTCTCTATGTGCATCAGGAGAGGGAAAGTGTTTCTGTTAAGAATGCTCAATTAATAAATTGTACTCTTGCTCTCTCTCTCTCCCTTTCATTCCCTCTTAGTCTCCCTATCTATATGTGTATATTTCTATGTGTGTGTGTGTGTGTGTGTGTGTTTGTCTGCCCCCAGGGCTGAGAACTACTGTTGCTTAGATAGGTTCAATGTCCAGTCAGCCGTACCAAATTGCTAGCATCCAATCATCCACTCCCAGTTGACTCATTCTGACAATATTTACAGCAAGATTTCGGTTTTTGTTCCATATGTTATATATGGTGCACTATTTACCTCAACACCCTATGGTACATTAAAATTCTGTTAATAATGAAAAGGAGAAAAACAATAACAAAGATAAGGGTGAAAGAAGGAAAATATTTTATTATGGTAACAATAAATAAATATGAATAAAATAAAAAAAGTTTAGACTTGCCTGTATTCTTTAGACCATATTGGACAATATCTTGGATATCAGAGCCATTCATGTAAGCTCGTTTAATGACATCAAGTGTGACATCTGACCAAAAGAGCAGCCCCATATCATAGTGGAAGTCAATGGCTATAGCATTGTCCAGGTTATTTAGAATGTATGTAAATTCGGCTTTGTCAGGATTTCCTTTCCGGATGTCAATTCGATTAGCAAATATCAAACTCACTTCTCCACCTACAGTAGAAAAATACCAAAGTTATTCTTCAGTCATATGACTAACATCAATGATGTACACAATTTTATTTGCTGTGGAAATGGAGTAGAGGGTCATATTCTGAGAGAATCCACCTTTATCATGCTTTGCTTTGTTTTCCCTATGTTGTTGTTTAACCCCAGGTCATCCCTGAACAAAGAAACCTATGATCAAATTATTAATTCTGCCGTTTGCCATCCTCGTCTGGCACCTGTGCAGGTGACACATAAAAAGCACCCACTACACTCTCGGAGTGGTTGGCGTTAGGAAGGGCATCCAGCTGTAGAAACACTGCCAGATCAGACTGGGCCTGGCGCAGCCTTCTGGCTTCCCAGACCCCAGTTGAACCATCCAACCCATGCTAGCATGGAAAGCGGTCGTTAAACAATGATGATGATGATGATGAAGCATGATTATTCTGTCTCTATCCAAGACTGTCATTCAATGTGTCCTTCCATTTAACTACTATTTCTAGAAAGTCAAGCAAGTACATAATGTGTTCCTCATTCGGTTTTATTTTTCTTCTTTTATGAGCTATTGAATTTTTATAGTCAAAGGCAGCAGTTAATATTATTCATTCCTGTATCATTTACTGAACAGAACACTACCATAATAAATGATGACATGCTAGCTAGGCAGGATGTAAAGATATGTCATTTTTAATATCACACTTTACTTTTGAATATGAAGATGATGTGAAATCAATAAACCAGTCATGGGTATACTGCAGCCCATGAGATCTGAATGTCATGCCAAATGAAAAAAATTACCTTCAATTTCTTTTTTAGCAGTGAGTTCATCTGATGATAAGCCAGGTTTCATGCAACCCACTTCTTGGAGAAAGTTGCCCATGCTGTGATAAGCTAATGAATCATGAGGGTACTATGATTTAAGATTTCATGCATGAAATGTAATCCTTTAGCATTCACATTATTCTGTCCAATATAATGCTTATTTATTTGCATTGTTTTGAATTACCCATGCATTATCCCACAGCTTTTAGATTTTAATGATGTGGTTATTTTTAGAATGACATTATAGGGTAGTTGTGAGAGGTTCAATATGGCCAGTCCCAGCATAAAACCAGCAGAATATTTGGGCAGGACATGGTCAGTTTAAATGATAAAGTTTTAGACCAAATAAATACTTAAGTGTGGAGGCACATGGTTTAGTGGTTAGGGAATTGTACTCATGATCATAAGATTGTAGTTTTGATTCCTGTGTTGTGTCCTTGAGCAAAACACTGCATTTCACATTATGCCAGGAAATGGGATCCTGTCCAGGGAGGAATATGTGTTAGAGAAACTGAAAAACTAGCACTATGCTCTTTATGGAGTAATGAGGGCTGACGGAATACTGAAGTTCCTGAAGAAAGATCCTAACAAAGAATGCATGACAGTTATGACAATGGGCTTCTGGATGAAGGAGAGAGTGCAGAAAACCCATGAACACCTAGGAAAGAACTGTTGGAAAAGAGAAGCAGGGGCAATCGATTGGGAATGTGGAACCAGTTGCAAACCATGGCAATTGACAGAGTAGAAAAAGAAAGAGAGGGGGTGAAGGAGGGAGAGAGGGAGGAAGGAAGGAGAAAGAGAGAGGGAAACAGAGAGAGAGAGAGAGAGAGAGAGAGAGAGAGAGAGAGAGGGGGGGGGAGCCTTACATGCAACCAGGCATGAAATAGGAAGAAGAAATACTGAAATTTTTTATTTCTTTCCAAGCTGTAGTGACGAGAAGAGTTGAACTCAGGACATTAAGCTAATGGCATCCTCATTAATCAGCATTGATTATAAAAACCACAGAACCTATAAATAATGGGGCCATTTGAAAGTTAAGCATCTCTTCTTTTTAACCTTTTTAGTCAGCACAGGACAGGCAGTACCAGTGCCCCTTTATATGTGTTGCAATCATTTAGACAATATGCTTGCAACACACTAAACTCTGATAAAAGTACAATAGGACGAGAATGGTATTGTTAAACTAGGCAATAGTTAGGGCTAATACCCACAAACTGAGAACATACAGGAGTCATAAGAAATACTGTGAGGTATCTCATCTAATCCACAAAGTATCCATCATCCTGGAGACTGGCATTTAATTAACCCCAAAAGGATAAAAGGCAAAGTTGATCTCAGTGGAATTTGACCTCAAAGAATCAAAAGAAATACAGCAAGGTATTTTGTTCTTCACTCTTAACTCTTTCGTTACTAACCCAGCTGAAAACCGGCTCTGGCTCTGAGTACGAATGTTTGTTTCCATAAGTTTTGAATTAAAATCTTCCACCAAACCATAGTCACAATTTATGTTCCTAACACTAGCTTAATGATAACTAAGTTATTTTACTAAATTCTTTGTTATATTTAAAGTAAATGAAAGAAACACAGAGCATCTCGAAATAAATACAGTGTAACAAAAGGGTTAAGATTTCCACCACAAGAACAGCACATTGTGTGTAGTAGAAATGAATATAAAACTTAAAACCTTCTGTTTTGTGTGTATGATATACTTATCAGTCCTATGGCAACAGTTCCTATATCATTAACAGTTGTGTTAATATTGATTGAAAATTTTGGCACAAGGCCAGCAATTTTGAGGTGGGGATAAATTGATTAAATTGACCCCAGTCTTGTACTGGTGTTCATTTTATCGAGCCAGAAAGGATGAAAGGCAAAGTCGACATCAGAATTTGAACTCAGAATATAAAGACAGATGAACTGCTGCTAAGCATTTTGCTTGGCATGGTAATCATGTTAAAAAAAAATAACAGCACAACTGAGAAAGTAACAATAATGAATAGGAAATGGAAAATTTCAACAAAAAGTTAGTCTTTTACTGGTTTCAGTCATTGGATTGCAGCCAAGCTGAAACAACCACCTACAAAGGGGCAAGTGATGTTTTGGTGCAGCCATTCTGGTGCTGCTGATTTGATGATGACTCATTTGACATCAGACGTTTAAATATTTCTCTTGTTCTTTACTCCACCCACCTCTCTCACATTTTATGTGTGTGAGTGTATTTCTCTTTATGTGTATGAGGAGAGGGGAAAGTGTTTACGTTGATCATGTTCAATTAATGAATTATAAAGTCTCTATCTATCCATTTAGTTATATATCTATCTATCACCACCAGTATATGTATATTTCTGCATGTGCATGCATGTGTATCTGAGCCTTTTCCTCCAGTGCTGAAAAGTACACCCACCAAAACAGGTTCAATGTCTAGCCAGCCATGACAAATTGCCAACATCCAAATAACAGCAATCAATAGCCATGCTCCACCTTCAAAGTACTTTCACTGAACTCTCTTACATGGTTAAATTTCACAAAATTTATAACAATTTTTTAGGTTTAAGTACAATGAAGTATTTACATCAATTAATACTGGTAAACACATATGCATACACACAAAGATCTCTGTGTAATTGCTTATTTCTATATAACAAATTTTACCCTAAGGCATTGGTAACCTTGAGTCTATGCATGGTTCTGTACTGTAAAATTGAAACTGGAACTATGTGGTTATGTGACGAACTTTTTAATTAGACAATTCTACTTGTATGTGATTTTTGACACTGATCACTGGACATTAACCCTTTCGTTACCAACCCGGCCAAAACTGGCTCTGGCTCTGTAGTACAAATGTCTTGTTTGCATGAGTTTTGAATTAAAATCTTCCACCAAACCTTAGTCACAATTTATGTTCCTAACACTAGCTTAACGATAACCAAGTTATTTTACTGAATTCTTTGTTATATTTAAAATTAATTGAAAGAAACACAGAGCATCTCAAAATAAATACAGTAACGAAAGGGTTAATAAAATTAGGAATAACTATGGTTTTTGACTTGGTGCATTATTTAATTGTTTACCTGTTGCTTTACAGCCTCTTCCATCAGGTTTCAAAATGTAACCAGCAGCGCAACTGCATTTATAAGAACCAGGAATATTCATGCAAATCTGGCTGCAAGCGCCAACCATTTCACATTCATTGAAATCTTAAAAAAAAAAAATAAATAAAAAGGAAATAAATAAATGAAAAACAAAACAAAAACATATACATCAGTTCAGGGATAAAGAAACATTAAAGAGTATCTTAAGTAGGTGTTAATCTTCTGAAGCTTAACCCTTTAGCATTCAAATTACTTTATCAAAAGAAATGCTTATTGATTCCTGTTGTTTTGAATTAATCATACATGATCTTGTAGCTTTCAGATTTTAGTGATGTGTTTGCTTATTTTTAGAATGATATTGTAGGGTAGGTGTGAGAAGCTAGACCTAGTCAGTTTGCATGTAAGGCAGGTAGAATATTTTGAGTCGGATTTGATTGGTTTAAATGCTAAAGGGTTAAAATATAAATGTGTTGAAATTTTACTTTATAGCCATTTCATTCAACATTCTATTCATTAACCAAGTATAGAATTAATAGTAACAATAAATATTTTTTTCTTATTTAACCTCAAATATCCTATAGCCTTCAACAGAATTCCTATTAAAACTGAGGATAAACAATTAAAAAATTTACTTTTTTTTTCTTTACTTCACAAATGAAACCTAATTTGTATACTAAATTAGGCTCCAATTAATAAAGAAATTGCAAATTCTGGTAATATTTGCATGCGTTGGTGAATGATGGTGAAATTAAAGATATTTGCAATGTCTTCTGACTGCTGAATAAGCCTAGTTATTGGTAATTAAACAAATCTCCTATCTTCCATTAGTGATTTATATGGGCTAGTAAATCACTGCTGGAAGTAAAGACACAAACTGAACAAATCAAAAGTAATTTAGCTTCCGACCAGCAGCCATTAGGTAGTCTATAAACCACGGAGGAATAAAATGTTAAGTCAGGCTTAGCACTGTCCAAATCTTACCAGAATTTGTCGTGGGGGAGGCAGCAGTGGTGATGGATGGATATGATGATGATGATGATGACAACAGAGACAATGATACTAATGATAACAGAGATGATGATAACAATTATGATGATGATAATGGAAGCAATAGTGATGATGATGATGATGGTAGTGGTTCTGATCCAATAAAATTTGGTCATTTTAGTAATATAATTACTAGGCAACACAATTATCCAATATTTTAGTTGCTACATCATCAGCAGTTTATACAAGAAGTTATAAAGTGCGTGAGCAGATGGCATACTGTAATAAATTATGAACTTCAAACACCAACAGATTCCCAAATACAGTAGACAACAAATATAATTGTTATAGAATGCTTAATATAAATTAATTTCTTTGTTATCTTCCATTAAAATTCCATGATAATTTACGATGCAAACCCCAACTTAATAAAGACAAAATTATTTTAATAAATTCTTCATTTTCAAAATTAATTAAAACAAAGGCAGTGTATTTGAACAGAAAATATGATAACATATGCTTAAGTTAAGTAATATCCCATAATCTACTGAGTCAGGAAAGCATTAAGGAAATATTGGATGTATGGCCAAAAGATTCTTAAATTATGAAAAGATTCCCTGGAGGGTTTTTCCCCCTCTAAACTATAAGACCAAATGAAGAAAATAAAAATTTGTAAATTTTCCTGGATCAGGAAGAGGGTGGTTTCTTCTTCTTTTTTTTTTTTTTTTTTGAGACTCGTGCTTTTCCCAAAGGCATTAATTAGTAGTAGAATTGAAGTGAAATACTTCCAAATAGAAATCAAAAACAGTATTCACTGTCATAACATACTCATTCATAAATAATTATATATTGGGTTGGTGCAAAATTATAGCAGCTTTTTTCAACAAATTTTATTCAATGAAAACAATAACAACATTTAACAAAAACCTCTTTAAATGATTATTCTGGAGCATATTCACCATCTACTTCAATTACTGCTCCCCATTTGCTTGGCAGATGGTCAGACCATCATTTAAAGATGTTTTGTTAAATATTGTTATTGTTTTTATTGAATAAAATTTGTTGAAAAAAGCCACAATAATTATGCACCAACTCAATATATATATAAAACAAACGGAGAACAAAAAAAAAATGAATAGAAAAAATTGTGCTTGCATAGCACTGGAAAGGTAGATCTGAATTCTTTTATGTACCTTCACATGTTTTACCATCTCTCTGTAATATATAACCAAAGTTGCAGCTACAACGAGCTCCTCTTGATGTTTGTAGACACAAGTGACTACAACCTCCTTTATTTTCACGGCAGCTAGGAGGTAAATCTGTAAAAATAGACGTAAATAATTTTTATTTGCAGAGGAAAAAAAAAATTATGTATACATATAAGCCACACCCACTTCATTTTACCCCAGTACTCAACAAATAATTATTTCATCAACCCCCGAAGGATGAAAGACAAAGTAAACTTTGGCAGAATTTGAAATCAAAATGAAGGTCAGATTTGAACTGAGAGTGAAGGACATATTTGAACTCAGAATGAAGGACAGATTTGAACTCAGAGTGAAGGACAAATGCCACTAAGCATTTCATCCAGCATGCTAATGATTCTACCAGCTCACCGCCTTAATAATGATAATAATAATGGTTTCAAATTTTGGCACAAGGCCAGCAAGTTCGGGAGAGGTCATGAGTCAATTACATCCCCCCCCCATGCTTAACTGGTACTTATTTCATCAACTCCAAAAAGACGAAAGGTAAAGTTGTTCTTGGTGGAATTTGAACTCAGAATGTAAAGATCTGCTAAGCATTTTGCCTGACATGCTAACGATTCCACCAAAACTAATAATAATAATAATGAGAAGAAGAAGACATTAAAAAAAGTTGAGAAATATTAGGATCTAGCCAGAGAGACGAAGAGATTATAGAAAGGATTAGTAGTAGTAGTAGCAGCCACAACAGTAGCTGGTTGAAGTTTCTTGAATTATAACTTAGGCTAACTCAAGCCTAGAGTTGCAATGCAGTGCGGTCAAATTGAAACTCAGTGTCTGTGCATACACACACATACACATAATAGTAAAGATTAAAGTAGAATGATTATAGAGTGATGACGGAGGCAAAAGTGAATTGTCTACCACAAGCTCTAAGTTCCAACATCACTCTCAGCATTGCAGCCACCACTTCTACTATCGTCATTACCAATCAGAGATGTGGAGAAGAATATTTAGACACCCATGACATTACAAAGTGAAGTTGCAGATGGGGTGGAAGGCGAAGAAGTTGAACATGAACTTCTGTGACAGCTGACACTTGGTAAATAGAGAGGTGGTGGTGGAGGAGGAGAAAGGGGAAGCTCCCTCAAGTGAAAGAAAGACAAGAAAAATAAAAGGCAAATTAAAAAGAAACGAAACATGAGGAGAAATAGTGTTAAGAAGCAAAAGAATGGATGAGCGAGAAAGAAATGCCTGTAGAGAAACAGGATGGAAATATATAATCAAACATGGTGACTAAGTTGAGAGAAGCCATGATGGTGGTGTAACAGTAAAAGGTTACGGAAGCGGAACTGGAAGAATTTGGAAGCCGGACGATAAGAACTGATCAGGAAGACTCATTGAACACTTGCTAGCATTAAAGAAAAAAGAAATTTTTTTTGATTAATTTAAAACATGTTAAATTCTTGCTTTGCTTTGCAATGATGATGATGATGATGAAGATTTTCAGAAAATGGAAAAAAAAAAAATTTCAAGTTCTAACAAAATAATAAAACCATTGTTTTCGTCATTATCAAATGATCAGCATGACATCAAAGCAAGGAGATAGTAACATACACACACACACACACAAACACGTTTTCCTAACTGGCATAAAGCCACCCATCTCCACCTTCTCTTCCTAAATACTTCTTCCAAATAAATTGTGGGAGCATTTTCCCTTTCATTTTCCTGTTCTTTACTGTCTTACAAGTCACATGGCAACTGCACTAGTGTGTGGATGGCATGGAAAAAGAAGGCACCCAGTACACTCTGTAAAGTGGTTGGCATTAGGAAGGGCATCCAACAGTAAAACACCTTGCCAAAGGTAATACTGGAATTCGACACAACTCTGCAGCTCACTATTTCCTTGTTAAACTGACCAACACATGCGA
>NC_043002.1:41874108-41894108 GCF_006345805.1 Octopus sinensis | reverse complement strand
TGTTACCATATTTCTGTAGAAAATACACAGTTACATAGATGAGGGCTCCAGGTGATCCAATCAACAGAACAGGTAGTACATGAAATTAATGTGCAAGTAAGTGGTTGAGCATTTTGTGCAAGTGGCTGAGCACACCCTAAACGTAGTTCTTAGGGAGATTCAGCATGACACAAAATGTGACAAGGCTGCCCTGGATATGATGAAGGAGTAAAATGGATGAGAAAGTTTGTCAACACCTTGTATAGACCCTCTCCAAACTTGCTAAAAACAATGTATAATGCAGGGGTGGGGAAACTTTTTAGAGCGGCGGGCAAAAAGTTTTCTAAGAAAGAGGTTCGCAGGCAGATCACAGGTTCAAACTCTTATATCTGTGTAAATCTTGTATATATCTATATATAATTTGATATACATTAATAAAGATAAGTTTAACACAATAAATTAACGTGTAACATCTTCATTAACGCCGGCACTGAATTTAGGACGTTTATATTACTTATGACGTTTTCTATTTTTTCAGCTAAAGTGTAGTTGAGTTTCTAGGGGGTAGTATAAACCTAGGAATATGTGTTTTATAGTGGATACAAAATTTCCATTCAAATAGCAATTACCGGACAATTTCTAACCATTTTAAGTCGTAGTGGAAACACGACCTATGTTGCAAATACGCATACGAATATTGTATAAATTTTGATTAAAAAATGTACTATATTTTGTACATATGAATATATCAGCCTGTGGGCACAATAGCGCCCATAGGCAGTGGTTTCCCCACCCCTGGTATAAAGCCTTACTCCCTTGCACACATGCACAATACATTTGTATTGGGTATGAACTCGTGATCCCATTAATTCAATATTTCTTTTAATAGATACTTCCACAGCACAGGTCTCGTTAAGAAGGCGGCGAGTTGGCAGAAGCATTAGCATGCTGGGCGAAATGCTTAGCGGCATTTCGCCTGCTACTATGTTCTGAGTTCAAATTCCGCCGAGGTTGACTTTGCCTTTCATCCTTTCGAGGTCAATTTGCACTGGGGTCGATATAAACAATCTAATCCGTTTGTCTGTTCTTATTTGTCCCCTTCTGTATGTAGCCCCTTGTGGGCAGTAAAGAAATAAGAAGCTTGCTTCCCAAACACATGGTTCTGGGTTCAGTCCCATGGCGTGTTACCATGGCCAAGTGAGTAGAAACTGAAAGAAGCCCATTGTATATATTTATGTGTGTGTCTTCCTGTCTATGTTTGCTTCCCCCCCACTCCATCACTTCACAACTAATGTTGGTGTTTGCGTCCCTATAGGTTAATGGTTTGGCAAAACAGACCAATACAATAAGTACTAGACTTACAAAGAATAAGTCTTGGGGTTGATTTCTTTGACTAAAAAAACCCTTTAAGGCAGTGCTCCAGCATGGCCAAAGTCAAATGACTGAAACAATTAAAAGTATAAAAGAATAAAACTTTTAATTACCACGATAAACAAAGTACTAACAAGAAAGTTTCTATATGGTTGCTCAAACTGTTAGAAATAGCAGCCAAATTTCCCTCATATTGCACAGGTGCAGGTGTGGCAGTGTGGCAAGAAGTTTGCTTCCCAACCACATGGTTCCAGGTTCAGTCCCACTATACAATACCTTGGGGAAGTGGATTCTATTATAGCCTCAGACTGACCAAAGACTTGTGAGAAGATTGCTAGACGGAAACTGAAATAAACCTTGTCATATATATGTATATTTATGCGTGTGTCCTTGTGTCTGTGAGAAAAACAGCACCATGATGCAATTCACTCTGCCAGAAATTTGGAAATGACATGATGTACTGCTTGGCACTCCCACAAGAAGCTCCAATATGAATATTTCAGAGTGTTTGGATGTCAATCTGAGGAGTGATAAGAATCAAACATCCAGTCAACATCACGGTGTTTGGAGTGACCACTAGTGATGGTGACGTTATGCCTCCATTCATCTTTCCTCAGACTCAACATGGAGGCTTAACCCTTTAGTGTTCAGATTATTCAATCAAACATAATGCCTATTGATTCCCATTGATTTGAATTAATCATGCATTATCTCATGTCTTCAAGATCTTGATGGTGTAATTACTTAATGTAGAATAACATTGCAGGGTAGGTGCAAGAGCCTGGATCTGGTCAGTTTGAACATAAAACAGATTAACTATTTTGGCCGGATATGGCCGGTTTAAATACCAAAGGGTTAAATCAAGTGCCTGGAGGAGGCAGTGCTGCCTTGGAACAACAGGGTGACTGCTGGAAGACTCTGTGTCTGTCAACAGGACTCTACACTATGCCACACAAGCAGCAGAACCCAAGCACAACTGTCAAACAATTTTTATAACTACGTCACCCCTAACATTCGGACACCTAACTCTACAGACTGCAACCCCCTTGAATATTATGTGTGGAGTGCAGTTGAGCAAGAGACCAGCATAACTCCTTGTAACACCAAAAATGAACTGAAGGTAAGGATTATAGCAGCATACACCAACTTAAACAAGACCGTCCAGAAGAGTTGCAGGAGATTCCAAAGTCATCTGGAGGCCATGGTTGAAGCCAATGGCGATTTTATTGAATAAATTTACTCTTTTAGTCTTTCAAGATATTTCTATGTAATTTTGGTAAATATATCTGTTAAATTGAGATGTCAGTGATAGTTTCATTTTTGCGTGTATATATAATTGCCATCAATATATATATATATATGTGTGTGTGTGTGTTTTACAACTGCTTGACAACTTAAGAGTTCAGCAAAAAGAGACTGACAGAATTAGAATAAGTACCAGGCTTTAAAAAAAGGTTAGTGCTGGGGTTCAATTTGTTTAACTAAATCCTTCAAGGCAGTGCTCCAGCATGGCATCAATCTAATGACTGAAACATTTAAAACATTATATATATATATATATATATATATATATAATGTACATATACACATACACACACATCATGGTATTTTGCAGGGATTATTCTGCCAATAACAACATACACACTGGTTATAGCTCACTTCCTTATCAACTGACAGATTTATCAAATTCGTACACGTCTGTAAGCTTCTTAATTAGTTTTCTTTCACCGACAGTTTTGATCTCTCAGTGTTTGGTCTTTTATAAACCGGCTGTTGTTGTTGGTGATGATGCCGATTCTATAAATGTAAATAGGCACACATACATATATATATATATATATGATGTGTGTGTGTGTAGCTACAGTGCTGATATGTCTGTATGGTAATCAGTATCCAACTGTGTGCATACGCATGTGTGTGAATTTTTGTTAATACATTATTTTCTATTGTGCTGTCAATTGCACTAGATTTAATTTATAGCGTTAGCAGATAAGATGGTGTGGATATGTGGACATTGTGGTCATTATTTTGGTTTTATTGCAATTTATTTCCTTCATAGGATCCACATATTGCCATTACTAGTCTGTGTTATCTATATTAATGCTAGTAATTTGTGTATTAAACTTGTAAATCTGATCTAGTATATTAGACTGTCAGTCTACCTAGCTTAATATGTATGTATATATGTATATGTCTTATATGTATATAGACGTACAAGAGAGAGAGGAGAGGGTGATTGATGTATGAGTATCAAAAAATATACATTAATTAAGAGCTCAATTAATAATAGGTTATTAAACTCCAGTACTTTATTACAATGCAGTAAATCCAGGTGGAACAAACTTGCATTGTATACACAGAACTGGTTAATAAAGATAATTTAGAACAACAAGTTTAGAATGAAAAGCAGAAAAGCATAAATTTCACATATAATTCATAATTTAATTATGCTCAACAGCTGTTTCGTTGGCAATAAACATTATTGTTTATAATGATTACATAATTAAGTTACATAGTTAATTTAAATAGATGTTGTCTTAAACCGTCAGGAGAATAACTCTCATGGAACCAACATGGACTAAAAAGTCCTAGAGATACTACAAAAATGCAATATTTTCACCAATTTCTTAGACAAGATTAGCAAAACTGGCAGACTATATAAATATTCTATCTTACAAAATTATACATAAATTGTGTGCGTTTTTCTTCTTTTGTTATATATTCTTTTTACTCCAACTCACCATGTGGGGAAAATCTCTTTGATAAAACTCCTTACTACTATATGAGTGAAAAATTGCACAGAAAGATGGCAAGGGAACATGTGAAATACATGAGAAAACAAAGTAAATAACATTGATCATTTTGGTGATATCAACAACAAAATGCTGCTGGGATAAGAGAGAGGGCATAAAGAGTAGAATGAGACAAGTAGATAAGACAACATTAAGACAAGATATGCACAACAGTAATGTTAATAGAGAAGGAAGTACTCCTATAGGAGGACTTCAGAAGGAAAGTAGAGAGATAGAAAGATAAGATGGAAAGAAAGGTAAACTAAGATGAACCAGGGCCTGAAGTAATGGCACAGGCAGGAGCCAAAGAAACCATGGTAGATCAATGAAGTGGTTGAGCAAAAAGAGGATGGGTGAAAGAAGAAAACAGAATGGTCACACACTACTATAAAGGGAGGAGTGGCTGTGTGGTAAGTAGCTTGCTTACCAACCACATGGTTCCAGGTTCAGTCCCACTGCGTGGTATCTTGGGCAAGTGTCTTCTGCTATAGCCTCGGGCTGACCAATGCCTTGTGAGTGGATTTGGTAGATGAAAACTGAAAGAAGCCTGTCGTATATATGTATATGTTTGTGTGTCTGTGTTTGGTCCCCCTAGCATTGCTTGACAACTGATGCTGGTGTGTTTACATCCCCGTCACTTAGCAGTTCGGCAAAAGAGACCGATAGAATAAGTACTGGGCTTACAAAGAATAAGTCCCGGGGTCGATTTGCTCGACTAAAGGCGATGCTCCAGTATGGCCGCAGTCAAATGACTGAAACAAGTAAAAGAGTAAAAAGAGTAAAGAGTAATGAAAGGGGGAAAGGAAACGGTGTATAAATATGGTTTAGTGTTTAGGACATTCTTCAGCTCATGATGATAAGGTCATGAGATCAATACCCAATGGCATGTTGTGTCTCCTGAGCAAATTACTTTATCTCAAATTGCTCCAGTGCATTCAGCTGGTAAAAAGTAGTTGTACCTGTAATTTACAGGGTCAACCTTGTCACATACTGTGTCATACTGAATCTTCCTGAGATCTATGTCAAGGGTACACATGTCTGTGGAGTGCTCAACCACTTGCACATTAATTTCATGAGCAGGCTGTTTCATTGGTCAGGTCAACTGGAAAACTTGTCATAACCGATGAAGTTCCATCTGTGTGTGTGTGTAGGAGACATGGCTGTGTGATTAAGAAGTTCACTTCACAACTAACTGGTTGTGAATTCAGCCCTGTTACATGGCACTTTGGTCAAATGTCTGAATTGAGTGAATTTGGTATACAGAAATGGTATGGAAGTTCATTGTATGTGTGTGTGTGAGTCTGCGAGTCTGCAAGTGTGCACGTTTGTGTTTCACTGCTCCTCAACATGTGCAAGCTTGTTTACATCCCCCTGACTTAGCAGTTAGACAGAAAAGATCAATATAGTAAGTACCAAATTTAAAATCAAAATCAAATGGAAATTGTAGTAGTGATACCCATGCCAGTGGCATGTAAAAAGCACCATCTGAATGTGGCTGATGCCAGCGCCACCTTTACTGGCATCCATGCCAGTGCCACGTAAAAAGCACCAACCAATCGTGGCCATTGCCAGCCTCCTCTGGCCCATGCTGATGGCACATAAAAAGCACCCACTGGCGTTAGGAAGGGCATCCAGCTGTAGAAACACTGCCAAATCAGACTGGAGCCTGGTGCAGCCTCCTGGCTTCCCAGACCCTGGTCGAACCGTCCACCCCATGCTAGCATGGAAAACAGACATTAAACAATGATGATAATGATGACTGCAGTCGATTTCATTATCAAACACAACAAAACAAAACCTTCAAGCCACAATCTACTGACCAGAAACGAGTAAAACACTAAAAGCATTGGTTTATATTATTACACTGTAGTATAGGTGAGAGAAGGGTCTATTTTTATTGTGGGAACAATGAAAAGAGACCGGTGCCATGCTCTACCAACACACCTTGGAGAAAATTGACAGCTCAGTGAACAACATTGGAATAGTAATCCTGTCTACCTAGTGACGGAATCTAACACTCTGACTTGTTACCAAATCCATCTGTAGGTGGAAAGACAGATACAACTTCAATAGAAAGATATGTAGATATGTGGAGTTAGAACTTCCCCTATACACCTCCATCTCTGCAATAATATGCAATAGTAAGTACTAGCAGGACCCATGAATATTTCACAGAATTAATGGTAAATTTATTGGGTTATTTCTGAAAAATTTATCCCAAAATCCTGAAAGCATAGACTGTGTTGTGTCTATATGAAAAAATAGCTGCTCATCTGCTACTCATTGAAAAGTGAAGGAAATTGGAATATGATGATCACTTAATGCACTTCATATATATATATATATACTTTATGCACAATTTTATAGACTTAATACACAGCACTTTCCTCTTTCTCTTTCATTCTTTGCCTTATCCTCTTTTTCTCTCTTTTTTCTTTCTCCCTCTTTTTCTCTCACTTTTTGTCTTTTTCTTTAACTAATGACATGGAAGCATTAAAGGAAAAAAACTTAATTAAAAAAAAATTACACATTTCACTCACCACCATCCTCCCTCTTTATCTAATTATGTGAAAGCATTACGGAAGGGCTAAGTAACGAAGGAACAAGCAGAATTATTATAAGATACTCTAACTTAGAGATAGTATACAATATTTCAGAGACCATACAATGAAGTAAGGAATATAATATAATATAATGATATAAAAATAGTCTGCATAGGGACTTAAGTGGAAAAAATATATAATCAAACACCTGCACGATTTAACGCAATATATAATATAAGATGTACATATTAAAACAAAAATAACTAAGAGTAAGACAAACAGACAAATTGACAATGGTGACATCATGAAAGGAATTGGATCCCAAGGCAGTGTGTTGAAAAATGTGTGAATATCGCTAGTGCTATTGTCTGCTATACTGAAATGTGAGAGTAAAAATTTCAGGTTGTACCTGCTAGTTGATATTAGCACTATCTTTTTGTTCATTACTGGTTTGGAGTAGTTTGTAATGTGTTTTTTTTTTTTTTCTTTGCAGTCAAACATATACTGCACTATTTCGTTTTTGGATTTGGTTTGCAAGATTCTTTATATGAGTTCATAAAATTTCCCCTTATTTCTTATTTTTATTTTCCTAAAATTTCCGTTGCGTCTTGCAACCTTTTCAATAGTCTTGACCGGTGAGTGTGTTACATTATAAAGCACGAAAAGAAAATGAATCTCCCCAGACACAGCAGAACATACTGCACTGTTTTGAACAATTACTGTCTGGCTCTATACAAAATCGAACATGCAACATCAAGGAACCCACCTTGATTGTTCTTCCAAATATGTTTTGAGAATCATGTACTGTTTTCTTTGTGTGATGTTGGAAAAACATCATATCCTGGTACTGTAGGATGTTTTTTGTTAAACCAATGTAAGACACCATACTATTATATATTTTGCAGCTGCAGTGGCCAATATATGTCAATTAACATGTTTTCTCATGCACACACACAAGAATATAGATAAATACACACCTACATATAGCTGATACTTATGCTTGTTATCAGCTTCACTGACCAATTCTGCTAGCAAGACATCAGAAATATACTACAGAGACAGGTAATTGAAATATATGACAGACAAGAATGTTTCTAACTTGAATTTGGCATTTGAACTCATAATCTTTCTGGAGAATTTACTGTTGTTTCAAAATATTCTTTGGATTGCTGAAATTAATTCTCACCTGACACGTAACCTGTGTCAGGTGGACAGCTGAGAAAAAGAGAAGTGAAAGATATGAAAATTAATACCTTTTTCGCAGTTTTCTTCATCGGAGTGATCTGAACAATCAGGATGACGATCACACTTCCAAGACATTTCAATACACTGACCATTCTTGCATTGAAACTTATTGCCAGTACAGCTGGGTGATGCTAGTTAAGAAAGAAGGGGAGAAAAAAAAAACCCAAAAGATATTAAGAGTTTAACATGAGACATAATATTTTACTATAAAAAATAACAGATTTACTAAGACTTTTTTTTTATGGTATTTGAAAAATATCATTTGTTGGTATATATATTGTCAGATGGTTTTTTTTTTGTTAAACCAAAGTAAGACATAGTACTACTATATTTTTTACAGTAGTAGTGGCCAACATACATCAATAAACATGTAGTCATACATACATAAATACACACACACATATGTATACATATACACAGCATTGAAGGCGGATGTTAACCCTTTCATTACTATATTTCTGACCAAAATACACCCCTCATGAGTTTCAATTAAATTCTAAAATAATCATGAATCTAGGCTTGTTTCATTAAATAACTGTAACTTTTTTACTTATCAACATATTAATGTGATATTTGGAACATAATTAAAGAAAGGGTTCTTAATCGATTCTATTGCATAACTTTTGTCTCAAAGTGACTTTAATGATGATGAAATGAAAATGAGTCTGTGTGTGTGTGTGTGTTTAATATTGGCATAATGAACCCCCAAGATACAACAAAATCTCCTTCCGACACAAGTTCACATCAAGAATCTTGGAAACCAAATACAAAAACAAAATAAAATATTCCTCAGAGTCTTCTGGAAATATATAATTTGTTTAAAACTGACTTGAATGCAAGGAGAAATACACCAAGTAATCAAATGGAAAACTTGCATTGCTGCGGGGTCAAACTTGCTTTCCTTGCCTCTAAAATTTCTAAAATAGATACCAGTATTGATACATATACAATTTTGCTTGTACAAATTTATATTCATGCTTAAAAAATGTCATTTATAGTAGCAATGTCATATCAGTGAAGAATAGATCTTTTGTTTAGCTTGTATAACATTCCTGACAATACTGTCTGTCTCCCTTCAAGTCTTTTTTTTCAACAATTACTAAACCTCATAAGGTAAAAACAGGGTCGCCCCCTCCCACATAATTATCTCTTGCCATAATACAAGGAGGACATTACAAGTGAATGGTGCCAAAGTCTCCAGGAACAACTTCTTGAAACAATAAAACAGAAGAGGAGAGGGGGAGAGAGAGAGAGAGAGAGATTGGAATCTTAGTTCAATATTTTGTATTGCATTGATTGTGACTTTTACACTAAGTAATCAAATGTTGTATCATCCGGATAGCACTGGCAAAACTTAATTGTACAAGACTTTCAGGTTCATTACATTTAATTAACACTAATTAGAATAAGCAAACATAACTTTCCTTTAACGATATGTAAAGGTTTACAGTCACTGCCTGCCTGCCTGCTGTTGGTTCTGAATGCAGTGATGGACAGTATAGTGAACCGTAACTTTTCATATTACAGACAAGTCACTAATAGAAAACATTCTTGATGGCAGCAAAAACATAATGAGTCATTGTACAAAGCAGTGTTCCAATGAAAACATGATTGGGTAATGAAGTGATCATGTCATCATCATCACCATTATCAGCACCACCACTACCACCACTGTTTTTAACATCTGTTTTTCCATGCTACCATGGGTTAGACAGTGCCCTGGGACTGTCTTTAACATGTTTACTGCCATGGCCTGTTACTGCAACTCACCAGTGGTGCCATGTATTTCATGTGGTCATACTGCATACTATTTGATTACAAGGAAATGTCATTTATTTGCATTTTTACAATATTTCATTATTAAACTTTAATATTTAATACACATCTTCTCTAAACCCTTTAGCATTCAGATTACTTTGTCAAATGTATTGCTTATTTATTCACATTGTTTTATCTTATAGCTTCAAGATTTCAGTGATGTGATTGTTTATTTTCAGAGTGACATTGTAGGGCAAGTGTAAGAGGCCAAGTCTTGCGGGTTTGAACATAAAACAAGTAGAATATTTTGGCTGGATATGGTCAGTTTATATGCTAAAGGGTTAAATATCCTTGAAACCATGCTAAAGATACAGAATAAAATATTTTCTCACTGGTAATGAATATGGCAGTTGTGTGAAAATTGCAATGAACCACCAAGGGTACCTGTGATGCTTAACAGGAGTTCCAAGGTTTTTGAGAAGTATGGAACCACCACTCAACCACTAATGACCCAGAATTGTAGCAGCACCAGTTAGGGCCCCAGCTATAGGTTAACTGGTAGGTCAATCAGGCAAATGGAGCTCATTGGTTAAGGAGTGGGGTTTGGTGTCATACTTACCTAGAGTAAAACCTGAAGAAAAATCAGGAATTGGAGCCCCTGAGACAGTTCAATGTTGTCTATCTCTCATTCTGGCAACTCAATGCAATGATGCTTGTGCCAAATTGTAATGGCCGTGCTATTCCTTTGGATCCATCATTGACACGGAGAGTGGGGAACACACTACAACAACATGTCTTCCATACCATACCACTCAAGTCTGGAACCTATTAAACACTCTAGAAAGGAGAGGTAGAACAGGACTGCTCCAGTGAGGGGTGGACAACTAGGACCTTTATCTATGGTCATTAATGACCAATGGAGGCCTCAGATGGGTTGGACAAGTCTTCTCTACTTTCGTATTTCACCCCTTGTCTCAGTTCTTTATCCCCTCCTTCATAAGACTTCAACCTCCAGAGATCAGTTTCCACATCTTCCAATGTCTTCCTCTTTTGCAGATGCCTTCCACTGAGATCCTTTAGCACTTCTTTACCCAACTTTGTTTCTCCTTATGCATCATGTCTACACTACCAATATATTCGCATCTCTTTGCCATAACAACTAATTTATTTCATGCTCAATTTTTCTCTTGACTCAGTTTTGCTCCTTCTTTTCTTTCCCAGCATCACATCGTCTCACAAATTTGCATAAACATAAAGTTATTGTAACATATGTAAATATGTATCTCCTAAACAACATTTCTAATATTCTTATACAGACATATACTCTTTTACTTGTTTCAGTTATTTGATTGCGGCCATGCTGGAGCACTGCCTTTAGTCGAGCAAATTGATCCCAGGACTTATTTTATCGGTCTCTTTTGCCGAACCGCTAAGTCATGGGGACATAAACACACCAACATCAGTTGTCAAGCGATGTTGGAGGGGACAAACACAGACACACACATATATATATATACACATATGTGATGGGCTTCTTTCAGTTTCCGTCTACCAAATCCACTCACAAGGCTTTGGTCGGCCCAAGGCTATAGTAGAAGAGACTTGCGCATGGTGCCACGCAGTGGGACTGAACCCGGAACCATGTGATTGGCAAGCAAGCTACTTACTACACAGCCTCTCCTGCATATAAATGTATGCAGAAGTAGAATAATTGAAAAATTATGGTACTGAACTAACAGCATACAGTTCTTGGATTGAAATCCATAGTAACATTTATTTTTATCTTTGGGTGTTTGCACTTAATTCTGATCTTCTGGGAATGTTACTTAACATATATTCCAAAAGTAGATTTATCAGTCATTTGTTTAATATCACGACACCAATCACTAATCAACTAAATACTAATCTTGCTGTCAAATTTGAGACAATTCTAACCTTTACGTTCAGCTAATACCTTGTCCTTCTATATGCTCAAACGATAAACCAAGAGTTTAGACTTTAACGTCATAAAACTGAAGTTAAACATAAGCTCTTTATACAAAATACTAGCCTTTAGTATTACAGAAATGGAGCTAAAAGCTGGCCCTCAACATCATAAAGCTGGAACTAAACACAAGCTCTTACTAAAATAAGAACTAATCACTAGCCTTTAACAACACTCAGTACTTAAGAGACATCTTAAATTGATTATATTTGCAAATAACTATAGAAATCTATATACGTTTGTATGTGTGTATGTATGTGTGTGTGTGTAGACATATATATATGTTTACCATATATACAAATGTGAGGCTGTTTTGTTGCAGATGAATGCCTGTTCAATTTATATTTACATATAGATACAAGAATATATATACAGATATATGTAAATGATTCATTTTTGTCAGTTTTGACAATGAATATTCAGTTGTTCAAAGGATGAAATTACAAACACATTGAATTACAGAATATCAAGTAGCTGAGTATTCAACAGATATATTTATGCCCTTAACAAGAAGAATCTTGCAAATGGACACAGAGAGCTCTTTGAATTTCCACTTACATACAAACCATCCATGCCAGTATAGAGAAGCACACATAAAACAATAATATATTCTAATGATATAAATAAATAATGATAAATATATACTCATCTCATGATGAATATTAAATAAAAATATCTAACTTAGGATATAAAGTCATATGTTTAAGAATAGATTAACTTGATCTCATAACTTGATTAGTATTTATTTCATCAAGTCTGAAAGGATAAATGGAAATGTCAACCTTAGCAAGGTTTGAACTCAGAATGTAAAATTACTTGACTAAATACCACAGGTATTTTGCTCACTATTTACCAACTCTATAAACCTTCACCCTTACAATAAAAATAAATGATGATAAATATATATAGAAAAATCATTAACCCCAGAAACAGGATTATTATTAATTAGCTATTCATTTATATAATACATCTCAATTAATAGGATAAAGAATATATAAATAATATACTTATAAGAATATATAAATAATATACTTACAACAGTCAAATTCATCAGATTCATCATGGCAGTCAGATTCTCCATCACATCTCCAAGTTCCATTGATACAAACACCATTCTCACAACGGAATTCTCCAGGATGGCACAAGGTTGCATTACCTGGCATAATAATAATAATAACAATAACAACAACAACAATAATAGTAATAATAATAATGATGATGATGACAATGATGTCATATTTTGGCACAAGTCTAGCAATTTTGGGGGGAGGAGTCAATTAGATCGACCCCAGGGCTCAACTGGTACTTATTTTATTGACCCTGAAAAGATGGAAGGCAGAATTTGAACTCAGAACATAAAGATGGATGAAATACTGCTAAGCATTTTGCCCAGCATGCTAATGATTCTGCCAGCTTGCTGCCTTCATAATAATAATAATAATAATAATAATAATCCTTACTACTAAAGGCACAAGGCCTGAAATTTGGTGGAAGGGGACTAGTTGGTTTCATCAACCCAAGTGTTTCACTGGTACTTAATTTATCGACCCCCAAAAGGATGAAAGGCAAAGTTGACCTTGGCAGAATTTGAATTCAGAATGTAAACACGGACGAAATGCCACTAAGCATTTTGCCTGTCATACTAATAGTCCTTTCTATTAGTCAATTACATTGATCCCAGTGCTCAATTGGTATTTATTTCATCAACTTCGAAAGCATGAAAGACAAAGTCAACCTCAGTGAAATTTGAACTCAGAACACAAAGCTGGAAGAGTTTCATTCAGTCTGGTAACGGTTGTTCTAGCTCACCACCTAAATAACAATAGTTTGAAATTTTGGCACGAGGCTCAATATAATCGATCCCAGTATTTAACTGGTACATATGTTATCAACCCCGAAAGGACAAAGGGCAACGTTGACCATGGCAGTATTTGAATTCCAAATGTAAAAGAGTTGGAAGAAATACCACTAAGCACTTTGTCAAAGATGCTAATGATTCTGCTAGTTACACACAAAGCCAGAAATTTGGAATGAAGGGGTTAGTTGATTAGATCAATTGTAGTACTTCACTGTTACTTCATTTTATCAGACCCAAAAGGATGAAAAATAAAGTTGACCTCAGCAAGGATTGAACTTAGAATGTAAAGAGCCAGAATAAACACTGCAGGGCACTTTGTCTGACATTCTGATGGTTCTGCTAACTTACTACTCTCTCTTTTACTCTTTTACTTGTTTCAGTCATTTGACTGTGGCCATGCTGGAGCACCACCTTTAGTCAAGCAAATCGACCCCAGGACTTATTCTTTGTAAGCCTAGTACTTATTCTACCGGTGTCTTTTGCTGAACCGCTAAGTTACGAGGATGTAAACACACCAGCATCAGTTGTCAAGCAATGGTGGGGGGACAAACACAGACACACAAACATAAACACACACACACATATATTTATATACATACATATATATGATGGACTTCTTTCAGTTTCCGTCTACCAAATCCACTCACAAGGCTTTGGTCGACCCAAGGCTATAGTAGAAGACTGAACCAGGAACCATGTGGTTCGTAAGCAAACTACTTACCACACAACCGCTCCTACACCTACCACTAATAATAATAATAATAATAATAATAATAATAATAATAATGATTTCTACTATAGGCACAAGGCCTGAAATTTGGGGAGGGGTATTGTTGATTACGTTGACCCTAGTGTTTCACTGGTGCTTAATTTATCAACTCAGAAAGGATGAAAGGCAAAGTTGACTTTGGTGGAATTTGAACTCAGAACGTAGTGATGGATGAAATACCATTAAGCATTTTGTATAGCATGCTAATGATTCTGCCAGCTCATTATCATAACAACAACACCAACAACAACAATGGTCAAACCATCCAACCCATGCCAACATGGAGAAGGGATGGTAAATGATGATGATGATGATGATGAACAACAACAACAACAATAATAATAATAAAAAAAAATTTCTAATGATTTATAATATAAGAAAAATACAAGATTATGGAGAAAGGGAGAGTGAATGCAAGAGAGAAAGCAACTTGTGATTTCATACATTTAATTGCATGCAATATTACAAAAAGAAATTTTATGTATGAGAGCTTATTCTTCTTATTTTATTTTATTTTATCTTTATTTTATTTTTTTCCTAAATGTTAAATCACAGAAATCTGGGGTTTTTTTGCTGCCAAAATACTTCAAGAAATTTGGCAAGTCATAAAAAGAAGAAAAAAAGAAAAAAAAATTGGAAGAAAGAAAAAAATAAACACGAGACATAAAAAAAAAATTTTCAGATAATTATTTCTCATTCTCACTTACCCCAAAACCCCACCACACACACAACAGACACGTGAAAATGTGAAACAATATTTATCCATTAAGATTTTCAATAAGATTGAGAGGGAGCTGAGCGTTTATTGCTTTTTCTTCTTCTTTCTTTTATGGTATATAACATTAGACATAGGCAGATTTACAATAATTGGTTGAGATTGACCTCACTAATCTTAAATAAGTTTCTAATCTCTCAGTCAAGAGTTAATAACTATTATCTTACAACTGTTCTAGCAAATCTGGCTGTTGGCAGCCAGCTTCAAATAATTTCAGATAAAGACGAAGCTAAGGAGACTTCGACTTGCAAGGAAAAAAGAATAATAAAATCTATATATTTGTATTATGCAGGTACATACATACACACACACACACATGTGCATGCATGTATGAATAGTCAAATTCTGAGTCCATCTTCAATCACTTATTTGTTTCAGTCATTGGACTGTGGCCCTGCCATTCAGCAGGATTGAACCTGAAACCCTATGCCTGCACCCAGTATTTATTATTGTTTTAACTTAATTTCAGTCAGTCAAGAAGATAGCGTCTGTGACACTTTACAGGAAGAAGAAAGAGGAAAGTATTCTTGAACCTAACTCATAGCCCAACTGCTTGCAATAGAGTGGACCCCACTAAAGGAATCTAAAGTATGAGGTCATAAGCATTAAACTGGGCAATGGATTAAGCCAATCACCCAAGGAGGTATAGCAGGTTTTGAACTCAATGCAAAGAGTTGAAATATATTATAATGCTCAGATATTCCTGCAGAGCTACTGATCTGCCAACCTAGATTGGTACATTTTTTTTTCATCAATGTAGAAACAGTGAAAGGTGAAGTTAATCTTGGCAGGATTTGAACTCAGAGTGCAGTGGGTTGGAACCAATAGTTAGGCATGCTATACAAAGCCCAAACAATTCTACTAATTCACCACCAGTATCATTATCATCATCATTTCACATCAGTTTTCCATGATGGCATGGGAGAGACAGTTTGACAGGGGTTGGTGAGCCAGCATGGTTTCTACAACTGGGTGCTCTTCCTAACACCAACCACTACACAGTGTATTGGGTGTCTTTTACATATCACCAGCACAGGTGCCTTTTACATATCACCAGCATAGGTGCCTTTTATGTGTCACCAGCTTTCAGCCTCCTACCTCATAGCTATCCATCACATGTGTTAGCACAGACATGTCCTTTGTCTCCCACTAGAGCATTCTATCGGGGGCTTTATTCTCACTCAATTCAGCAGCTATGAACTGGAAGAGGCCTCATGACAAGTCCCACACCAATTGACTGGATGTGATTAAGGAAAATCTCCAGAGGCTTGACATCACTTTGGAGGATGGAGAGGGGTTGGCATGGGACCACCAGCAATGAAGAGCACTAGTGGACCTGGTTGTCTCTATGCATGATGACATCTCTGGGACCACTAACCTGGGATGATCCCAGCCCCATCAAGCAACAGTATGAAGCAAGCAAGCAAGCATATATATATATATATATAATATACATAACTGATTTAGATGAGCCTGGGATGCATCATCAATAAAAAAGGTATTATAGATTGGGGCATAAAAACAAGGATTTGGAAAGCTATAGTTGCTTTCAGAATACTGAGACCTATCTGGAAATCATAGACCTTGTCAGCAACAAATGCAAAATTCATGATCTTTAATACAAATATGGAAACAATTCCTTTGTATGCATATGAAATGTAGCAATTCACAAAGCTCCAAATGCTTGTGAATAGATGTCTCTGGAACATCCTTTTTGGTGAGATGACAAGATAAACTCATTAAGAAAGCCTTGTGGGAACAGGCAAATCAACAACCTATTGAAACCCAGATCAAGAAGATAAAATGAAATTGACTGGGACACACCCATGGAAACCTGTTTCCAACATTAGAAGGTAAGCCCTTAATACTATAAGTCTAATTTATTCTAATGGTTTTTTACCATTTGAATTATTTTTAATTGCTTATTCAGGGAAAGAAAAGTAACATCCAAAAATTAATGAGAAGTGAAAGGAAAAGAAGAATTAACCTCAAATCAGAGACATGACTTGAATATTCGCTAAAGGCACTCAAGCTGACAGTATTAAGTGAATGTGTGTGTGTGTTTGTACATAAATATATGTATATATACATACACACACAAATATATACAATGAGCTTTTTTAATTTCCATCTAGCAAATCCACCCACAAAGCTTTTGGTTAACCAGCGACTATAGTAAAAGATACTTGCTCAAGGTGCCAAACAGCAGGACTGAACCTACAAATACATGGTTGGGAAGCAAACTTCCTAACCATATAGCCATGCCATATATATATATATATGTATATACCATGAAGACCCATGTTATTTACTCACTTGTTTCCACAAAAATAAAAAATAAACTTTAATGGGTGTGTAAATTACATGAGTAGATTGTTTCCAGAATTTTTTTGAAATTTTTTTTGTTGAAAAATGACATCCAAAACATAAACATTTGTACTGGAAGTTGACTCACTTAATTTACAGTAAAAAATAATGGCTTAAATATAACGAAGTTGACTTTATTTATGCTGAATGGTTTTATGCTTATTTTACCTGTATAAATTTACTAAAACCATTAAATGGTTAACTACATTTCGAAGTCTGACATTTATGCTAGTAAATACAGTACGGGCCATATTTTACATTGCTTGGAGTTTCTTATTTCTTTATTGCCCACAAAGGGCTAATCATAGAGGGGACAAACAAAGACAGACAAAGGGATTAAGTCGATTACATCGACCCCAGTGTGTTACTGGTACTTAATTTATCGACTCTGAAAGGATGAAAGGCAAAGTTGACCTCGGTGGAATTTGAACTCAGAACGTAACTGCTAAGCATTTTGCCTGGCGTGCTAACGTTTCTGCCAGCTCACCGCCTTTTGGAGTTTCTACCTATGACAATGGAGTGCCATTGACATACATAATGATATGGATATTTCTGACTGAAAAAATATAATGATATGAATAATCTTAATTTCATGTTTTTATTTTTGTCTGTTTATTACTTGGCACAGTTTTAAGTTTGTCGTACTGTTTACGCCAATTTCAAACATTAGCTTCATTAACATCGAGATGCCTTTCAGCAGCTTTATTGCCACGTTCAAATGCATATTCAACATATTCAATTTCTTCTTCGCAGTAAATGATTCATCAGTTCTGCCCATACTGACAATAACGGTAATGACAAATTTTTAGGTTTGCTTGACATTTTATAAGTGTGAAAGGGATTCAAATTTCAATACTCCATATCAAAAGTTCTGACAAGAATAGGCTGTAAAGAACTCTCAGTTTACACAGTCAGTTTGATCAGTCACCTTCTGTTGGTTGAGCAAAGTATCATCCAAGCTGATGCTTATTGGTAATTATACTTAATTTGCAACACCTGTGTATATTCATCAGCTTTGTTTTTGTTGGTAATTCATATCAACAACTTTTCCTGTGATTGTGATTTGAGAAGACACAGCAGTATCCTAAAGATCAGACATAATCTCTTGTGGGCAAGAAGTGTAAGATAAAGCTTATTATAAACAACACAAAACACTTTGTAATTTAATAGCTTTCAATGTGATACCTGTTAAACAGAAATTATTTTTATTTAATGAAAAATTTAATAAAATCTAATCATAAGTAAGTGAAATTATGCTAAATACAACTAAATTGAAAACGTTTTCCCCTGGCTATATTGGCAATTCTGAAAACTTTTGGGTGTGAATTTCATATGAGTAGAAACTTTTTATAACAAATTTTATCTTGAAAATCACCTGCGTAAAATTACACAAGTGTGCAAATTACATGGGTTTTTACAGTATATATATATATATATATATATATATATATACATACACACACACACACACACACACATAAACTGTTAGTGACAAAATGAGACATCCTGCCAAAAGAAAAAGACATGACATATACATCAAAAGTTGCTGATTTTCAGTTTCGCTCTCTCTCTCCCCTGTGTATGTGTGTGTGTGTGTGTGTGTAAGGCATAGACCAGATAATGAAAGGCTATGGTGCAAATGGCATGTCATTGGGCTGGGGCAAACTTGTCCAGTATTGAGAAAGGATATAAAATAATGTTATTGATGTTAAGATACATTTACATGTTTATGAGTAACTGTGTGTGTGTGACTTTGTATGTCTGTGTATGTGTTTGTGGGCAATTTATTTGACTAAACCCTTCAATGCGGCCTAGCCCATCATGATTGCAACAAGCAGAGGTTAAAAGACAGAAGATACTTACCACAGTTGATTTCATCTTCCCAATCCCCACAGTCATTCCGACCATCACATTTCAGATGGGCTGCTATACAATGTCGATTCCCTGGGCAAAATATTTCATTGGACTTGCAGTTTTCTTTACTAAATTCTGAAAGATACAAATCATAGATATTTTTTAGTCATCATAATCATCTCTACCCCCATCCCCCAGTATTGAATTTTCAATGTCCATGTTTCCATGCTTGCATGGAAATTTTTTTTTCCAGATGATAATTTTTGCTGAAGCAGATATTTCTATGGCCGGAAGATCTCCCAGTTGCCAGCTCTCACCTGTTTCCAAGCAAGGTAATACTTCCCTTAATCTAACAAGCAACAATCAACTCAATCATACTTTTTCTAGACAACTGCAAACAAACAAGAACATTTATACAAATATTGACTGACTTTTTTGTTTACAACCAGTACACTGTCAAGACAAAGGGAACACACCTACACACCCATATATATATATATATATATATATATATATATATAATATAAAATCTGTTCTGTCTGTCTGTGTGTGTGTCTTCTAGGATCTCGGGCATCCTCCATCCAATTGCGCTCAAATTTGATATTTAGATACTGACAGTATCAGGGCATGTATAAGTCTTGAAAAAATTACAAAAATCGATTCCAGGTGAGAATATGATCAATAAAGCCGTGGGAACGTGCATTT
>NC_043002.1:41771608-41869108 GCF_006345805.1 Octopus sinensis | reverse complement strand
CAGATAGATACTCAATCTAAACATTATTTTTAAAATATCGCTGAAAATAAATTAAAAAGATTTAAAGATTTGTTGCTGTGTAAGCTTTGAGAGACTTGCTGATGACATTTGCAATTTTGGACCTTTGTAGAAATTGATTTCGTATCTGTCTTGAAGAATGGTGGTTCCAGTTGTTCAGTCAGTCAATCTATTATTTAGTACAAAGGTGGCGAGCTGGCAGAAACGTTAGCATGCCGGGCGAAATGCTTAGCGGTATTTTGTCTGCCGTTACGTTGTGAGTTCAAATTCCGCCGAGGTCGACTTTACCTTTCATCCTTTCGGGGTCGATAAATTAAGTACAGTGAAATACTGGGGTCGATGTAATCGACTTAATACCTATGTCTGTCCTTGTTTGTCCCCTCTATGTTTAGCCCCTTGTGGGTAATAAAGAAATAAATCTATTATTTAGCACAATTGTTTGAGTATCTCACCTCTCAGACAAGTCTCCTCATCTCAATCTTTTTATCACTACTATAATGGCCACTGCTCCTTGAAGCTAGCTGGTTTCGTACCTCAACAGCTCAGCATCACTCCTCAACCCACTTATTTCTCTACCTCTTGTCATTCTTGTTTCACTCACTCATCTCTCAGTCATGTACAAACCAGAATGCCTAGTTCTTTCTCCCTAGAGCTTAATTTCTTTGGAATTTCCCATTGGCTCACTAGTTACCTGCAGTTGTTGACCAGTAACAGTTAAAACAGAACATTAATGACAGAAACCTAGCCAATCTCAGAGATCCTATACGCCATAAGAACTACTTTGCCCTGCAGTGTAGATTCAGTAAGAAAACACACACACACCACCTTATAACATAATCTTCAGGCAGACTCAGCAAGGCAAGGCAGGGTCTCCGTATTCAATGTACAGTTGTATATTGTTAGTGCAACTGTAATAATATGTGAATATGTTTTCTTAAGTGAGGGTGTATGGCTCAGTAGTTAGAGCATCAGGCTCACAATTATGAGGTAGTGAGTTCAATTCCTGGACTGTGCTGTGTGTTGTGTTCTTGAGCAAGACACTTTATTTCACACTGCTCCAATTCACTCAGCTGTAGAAATGAGCTGTGATGTCACTGGTGCCAAGCTGTTTGGCCTTTGCCTTTCCCTTGCATAACATCGGTGGCGTGGAGAGAGGAAGCTTGTATGCATGGGCAACTGCTGGTCTTCCATAAACAACCTTACCAGGACTTGTACCAAATGTCTGTCCTAAACATCAGTGCTTGTTTTCAGGCATTTGGTTAGTCCCTCTTTTATACATTCTGAGTAATATAAAGCTTTCTTTTCATAAGTCCCAAGCTACTCTGGTGATTGAAAAAAAATTGGGAGTGTGTATCAAATATGTTGCATGGACCACAGGGAAATATGCCTTGTGTATTACAGGACAGGCAAATGGTTAAGAAATTCAGTTGATAAAATAAACAAAATTAAATTTTGAGTTAGAAGCAGCTCTAATAATCCTTCCTACTTTAGGTACAAGGCCTGAAACTTGGGGGGAATGGAATAGTCTATTACATTGATCCCAGCACTTGACTAGTACTTATTTTACCAACCATAAAAGGATGAAAGGCAAAGTCGACCTCGGTGGAATTTGAACTCAGAGCATAGCAATGGACAACATGCCACAAAGCATTTCGCCTGGTGTGGTAAAGATTCTGTCAGCTCACCAACTTAGAAGTGGCTCTAATAATGCCAACATTACTGACATCACATACTTAATGCATTTGTTTTGTTTAAACATTTTACATTGGTGGATTTTTAAACCAAAGGAAGTTCCTTTAAGTCAACAAGTGTTAAAAAACATTGTATACCACAAAACCAAGCAAAAGGAATTGCTCACCTGGTTTTGAGTATACAGAGTTTTTTTTAACACTTGCTGTGTTAACGGGACTTTCCCTGGGTGAAATATCACTGCTGAAAAGTGTTTAAACAAAGCACATACATTGAGCATTGTGACAGTAAAGATAGACAAAATGCTATACAATGGTGAAGTTATAAAATAAAGACAAGTATAAGGTATTGTATCACCCTACACAGTTTGTTTAATGCTTCATTATATACCAAGGAAACTTCCTTTATGAAATATATATTTTCAAAAGTAAATGGATGAACATCACAAATTCATATTGGTAAGATGAAAATTCTTTGCTATTAGAATTTCTATATCTATAGTCATGTATTTATTCATCTATGACACATGGTGGAGTAAGGGGAGTTTGCTTCCAGATATAATCACAGCAACCAATAAGAGGAAGATGTGTCTTCCTTTAAATATATACAAAGCTTGACAAGTGAAGATTGTAACCAATGCTTTGAGCTATTGAATTATTAGATACAATTAAATACACACAACAACAAGTACACATTCATAATATATAGTTACCAAGTTACAAAGGAAGAACATATAATGTCAGTTTTCAAATGGGAAAAATCTGTTTAAACACATATTAGCTGTCATAGTGTCAAATATCACAATTGTATCATAATTCTCCAGACCTCTATTTTCTGTGTAAAAACAGTATTTATGTGTACAGTGCTTTAATCTTGCCAACAGTGTATGTGTGTGTGTGTGCACGCGCGTGTCTATTTGTGTGTGCATGTAACTACCTACATATAAGAAACTAATGTTGGCTGAGTTGAAAGGTTACTAGCCAACCAGTTGAAGGCTGATCTACTTGCAATCTGATCAGTAATATCCTGTTTCTATGGTCAAGACCTGTAATTTTTACATGACCAACCCACTACACTAACTTAACAGCCAGTAAATACCCACAAGGTGATACAGTTCACCATTCTATTGTAAAACTGATGAGCAATTAACTAATCTGCGGCACAGAACTCACCCAAGCATATGTCATTTCAATTTTTATTGCAACTACAGGATACTGGGCATTATGTTTTCAACTCAACTTTATTATTATCATCATAACATCCACTTTTCCATGCTTTCATGTGTTGCAAGGCATATATTAAGGGAGATTTTCTATGGCCAGATGGCATTCTTGTTGCCAACCCATACTTGTTTCCAAGCAAGGTACTATTTCCCCAAGGCAGACATGTTTTCACAGAATATTGGAAATAAATGACATACATCTATAATAATCACAGGTTCTCAAGACAAAGAGACACAAACATACACATACATGCTGGCATAGGTGCAAGGTAAGAAGCTTCCTCCCCAAGCACATGGTTCCAGGTTCAGTCCCACTGCGTGGCACTTTGGGCAAGTGTTTTCTACTATAGCCTTGAGAGCTAACCAAAGCCTTGTGAGTAGATTTGGTAGATGGAAACTTAAAGAATCCTGTCATATATATATATATATATATATATATATATATATATATATATATATATATATATATACACACACACAGATCTATGTATGTGTCTTTGTGTCTGTGCTTGTCCCCCCAACACTACTTAACCAGTGTTGGTGTGTTTATGTCGCTGTAACTTAGCGGTTCAGCAAAAGAGAGGATAGAATAAGTACTAGGCTTAAAAAACAAGTCCCAAGGTCAATTTGTTCAGCTAAAACCCTTCAAGGTGGTGTTCAACATGGCCACCATCAAATGACTGGAACAAGTAAAAGAATAAACGAATGGTCAAAAATCATACATGCACACAAACATACAACAGGCTTCCTTCAGTTTCCGTCAACCAAATCCACTCACAATGCTTTGGTTGATCCAGGGCTATAGTAGAAGACACTTGCCCATGGTGCCACACAGTGGGACTGAACCCAGAACTGAGTGATTGGAAAGCAAACTTCTTAACCACACAGCCATGCCTGCACCTATTGTAAGATGCAATTGTACGACAGAAGCCAATGGCACAAGATGTGCCGGGGCTTACATGCTTTACATACTTATCAAAAGCAAAAGAAATAAAAACATCAACAGATTTAAGTTATAGTAGTGTGCCAAGCAGATAACCCCTCTTTTGCTGCTAACAATAAAGGGGATATAGAAAACTCCTTTGTCAGCCAATTGAAATACCAATAAACTTTTATAGTAGGAAAAGATATTTACTATGTCTACCTCCCCTATTGTATGTAACCACCTCCTACATAGCGTATAGGTAATACAGGTGGATAAACATGGTAAGTTAAGGAAGTTGAATGGTAAATTTGATAAGTTATCTTTCTAAATTATCATCTTATCATAGCAGTTTGGGGAAAAAGTGAAATGTAAAGTCTGGAATTAAAGAAAAAAATAAAGAAAGAAATAGCTATCATGAAATAAAGAGTAAGTCTTGCTTTATCTTGAAAATAAATGTTTAAAGATAAATGTTAAAAGATAGGCTGAGTGTAGAAACATTCAGAAACCAGATGGGAATAAAACAGTATGTAAAAATGAGAATAAAAAGAATGGTTAGTGAAAAATTGGTTGAGAGAAGCAGGTGAGAAGCATCAGTAACTGTTGATTGATAGTAGTCAAACCAGAGGCAGACCAAAGAATACCTGAAGTTACATTATTAAAATACAGAGATAACTACTGAAAGTAAAGATCAAGTATTGTAAAGGAAGGAAGAAAAGAAAAGAAAGAAGGAAAGACAGAAAGAAAGAACTGCTTCTGAAGAATTGTATAACCTCTGGTAAATACAAAACTGGGTTAGGAGAAGAAATAGAAAAGAAAACCTCATTAATGCAAAGATGAAAGTAAGATCTTATAATCAAATTACATCCACAAGAGTAGTGTAGCTATTCAAGTATTATGACAAAAAAGGTGGGGAGGAGACGGTTGTATTGATAGAATAACAAAAGTAACCAACAAAATGGCTTGTGGTAATTTATTTTGTCCCTTCAGGTTCTAAGTTCAAATCCTGTGAGGGCCAACTGTGCATTATATATTACTCAAGGTCTTTGAGATAAATAATCAGTAAGATACCGGTCAAATTAATCTGAGACCCTTTTATTCAAATTAATAAGCTTCTGCTAATTAATATAAGAGATTCTTGTTATGACTAAAAAGAGAGAAAGAGGATGTTAAGTTGGTAACTGTGGTACAGAACCAAGCTGTCTGGCTTCCAATATTTAGTTCCATCTCCTAACGTTTTAAGTTCAAACCTTACTGGTGTTTAATCAACTTCACCTTTTATAACTGATGAGATCAATAGGTAAGTATATTGAAGTTGATTCAATCATCAATCAACTATATTTGTTCTTTATGGCTTTGAGTTTAAGAAGTTCACTTTGCAACCACATGGTTTTGGGCTCATTCCCATTGTGTGGCACCTTGAGCTAGTATCTTCTATAGCCCTAAGCTTACCAATGGCCTGTGAGTAAATCTGGTAGACAGAAACTGAATAGAAGCCTGTTGTATGTGTGTGTGTGTGTGTGTTATTTATATACTAGCAATGCACTCCGGCATTGCTCGGGTGTTATGACCTACAACCATATTGTATTATTTGTTCCTTTCTTATGGGTAGAATCGGCACACTAGGAGTACGAAGCAAATAACTCTTCTTTATAAACATGATTTCCAGTCATTCTGATGAACAATGCCACAGTTTCTGTGTACCAAATTCAGTCACAAGTCTATGGTTGGCCTAGGGCTATAGTAGAAAACACTTGCCCAAGGTACCATGCAGAGGGGCTGAATGTGAAACCATGTGGTTGGACAGCAAACTTCTCAACCACACAGTCATTCTTGCACCTAATGTGCGAGTGTGTGTGTTTACATTTGTTGTTAAATCAAGTATTGTGTTTCACTATGTCTCAAAGTTAGCAGTGCATCAAGCAGAGATCTATAAAATAAATGCCAGATTGAAATACAGACTGAGGTCAGTGTGATCAATTAAATTTTTGAAGGTGATACCCCATCATGGCGACAGTTGAAAGACAAAACCAAGTAAAATAATGTTTAGAGACTTAATGGCTTCAAATTTCAGGTAATGGATTACTAACCACAAGATAATGAAAGTTCAAAATATCAAATTGAACTTCCACTCTATATGATAACACTATATGTACATCTCAGCCTACTTGACTTCCGATAATTAACAATTGTAATTGAAATTGAATGGTTAGCAGTAAGAAAGATGTCCAGATCTCTTAAAAAGTTATTGTGCAAAATATTCTGAGGAAAAGTACTTTTTTCACCACAACAAAACACACACACATACACAGTGATGTGTCTGTGGTAACTTGAGCTACTACAAAGAGCAGCCAAATCTCTCTTAAAACACACCTTTTCATCAAAAGAAGGACACAGATTTACAGTATTTCATGAAGAAAAATAAGGAAAAAACTATGTGATGGGTCTGCTATATCAGAGGCAACTCTGGGCTAAACAAAACATAGGCAAACATACTTCATATTAAAAGATTATCTACTAAATAATACTAATAAAGTTGGTAGTATATCTTTGGAGTTTTATTCCCTAGTAAAACTCCATGTATCTTAAACATTTTCTCATTATGCTCCAAGATTGTTCAGGCAGAGTTGCATCCCTTAGCTAAAGGCCTCAAAATTGTGTGACCCGAACTCGTTTCCAAGGTTACTTTTGAAGTAAAAAAAGAGTTGTTGCGCAAAAAACATACTTTATTTGGTAGCTGAATCTTTTGATACCTCATACATCAAAATCAGCAACTCAGTTTTCAAATCCACAAGGAACATACACACACACAAACTTTGCTTTATATATTAGGATATATTCATACATACAAATCAGTGTTGGCATGTTTACATCCCATGTAACTTAGCAGTTTGACAAAAGAGACTGATAGCGTAAGTACGAGGCTTACAAAAAGAAACAAAAGAATAAGTTCTGGGGTTGATCCGTTTGATTAAAATTGTAAATTATATATATAAGTAAATAAATGGAGTTGAATGCAGGTGTTATTCAAATTCTTTTACTTTCAACATATGTTTCGAAGACAACATTAGTTTTATTCCAAAGGAATAAATGGTGTAAAATAATGTAATCTTCTCATCAGGAAAGAAAGAGAATGTATCTTAACAACAAGACATTATAACAATTTTGATGACTGCAGTCATATATATATATATATATTTATTTGAAATTTTGATTAATTAAAAATCATTTCTTGTTCAAGTATGGTAGCCTGAATTTCTAAGTTCATTTAAGATTAACTGTTGATAGAGTTTCCTGTATACATACATGGCTATAGATCCCAAAATATATATGCCCAGTCAAAATTTTTTTGAAAATATATAAGCACAGAAATAGACAGGCAGCTGAGATATTGACCAGTGTACACACACACACACACACACACACACACACACACACACACACACCACACACACACACACTCACACACAAGTGTATACAGAGTAAGCAGACAGTGGCATCTTTTATGCAGTTGTTCAACTTGTTAGAAACTGCTGCTAAATCTACTACAAGAAGGAAGAACACATATGATAATGTAATCCACTGTCTGAAACACAAAACTTTTCACAGCTGTAATGTATTTGGCTAAAGGTCTGCTTTGTCAGGGTTGTGCTAGGACTAACAACAACTATATATTCAAAGGTCTATATGTTTCAGAAACTGGACTGTGGTCATGTTGGGGCATCTCCTTGAAGGGTTGTAGACAATTAAATCAACCTCAGTACTTATTATATCAGTCTCTTTTGCTGAACTAAGTAACAAGGACTTAAACCAATACCAGTTACCAATTGTATATGCTTGTCTATACAATGGGCTTCTACACAATTTCCATCAATTGAATTTACTTGCAAGGCAGTGGTTAGCCTGGGGCTATATTAGAAGATAATATAGTCAGTCCCACTATGCACCCAAGGTGGTGCATAGTGGGACTGAACCTGAAACCACATGGCTGAAAACCAAGCTTCTTAACCTCACAGCCATACTGCACCTATACGTACACTAATCTAAACAGTTACATCTTACAAGGGCCAGAGGATTTAAACACACACACACAAACATAATTGCATATATGTGTGTATTACTTAAGTCAGAACACTGACATGCATATACATACATATCTAAACAAACCAAAACATAAAACTCAGTTCTCATATGCTACGAAAAAAAAAATGTAATTTTCTTTTTAAGAATAAAATAAATAGACAAAGAAGAGACCTACCACAGTTTTTCTCATCTGAGTTATCCCCGCAGTCGTTTTCCTGATCACACAGCCAAATTTTAGGAATGCAGTTACCATTTTTGCACTTGATGTCATTTTTAATGCATTCATCAGCTGAAAGATAATGGCATTTTCATTACTGCACAAAAAAACAAAAACAAAAAAAAAACACAACACCACTAGGCAAGAAATGGAAACAAAATTGAAGGAAGAGGGAAAAATAATAATAGTAATAATAATAATAATAATAATAGTGTTGTTTTCTTTATCAACCACTAAGGATTGACAAAAACATCAAGGATGGTACAGGATGATACAGAGTGGTTTTACATAAAAGCAAATAAAAAAAAGTATAATAGCAGAAAGAAAGAAATGGAAAAAAATTCAAACGAGGAATAATTTCCTATAGGTATGGGAGACCTCCTAGGGTGCCAATGGAAAGCCCACAAAGCCATGGTCACTCTGACCACTAGGGCAAGTGCTCTTCCCCAGTTGTCGCCCTCTGTTCTCCAGGTGCAGCAACAACAATAATGATAATATTCCTTTCTACTTAAAGGCACAAGGCCTTAAATTTTGGAGGAGGGGTCTAGTCGAGTATATCAACCCCAGTATTTCACTGGTACTTAATTTATCAACCCTGAAGGATGAAAGGCAAAGTCAACCTCAGCAGAAACAACAACAACAATAATAATAATGATAATAATAACAACAATAATAATGATGTCAAATTTTGGCACAAGGCCAGCAATTCTGGAAGAAGAGATAAGTTAATTACATCAATCTCAGTGTTCAACTGGTACTTATTTTATTGACCCCAAAAGGATGAAAGACAAAGTCGACCATGGCGGAATGGATGAAACGCCACTAAGAATTTTTGACCAGCATTCTATCAGCATTCTACTGACTTGAACATAATAATAATTGTTTCTGATATAAACATAAGGCTGGAAATTTGGGGTAGGGGGATAATCAATTACATTGAGTCAAGGGCTCAACTGGTACTTATTTTATTGGCTCTGAAAGGATGAAAGACAAAGTTGACTCCAGCAGAATTACAATTCAGTTGGAACAAGTTGGAACAAAGACTACAAAATATTTTTCTGACACGTTAATGATTCTGCTAACGCATTGCCCTAATAATAATAATAATAATAAAAATAAAAATAATAATAATAATAATAATAATAATAATAATAATAACAGTAATAATAATAATAATAATAATATTAATAATAATAATAATAATAATAATAATAACAATGATGATAATAATAATGATGATTTCTTTATTTGCCACCAGGGCAATGGCTGAGGAACATGATATAAAAACAGACATAGATTGTGGTAATTTACACAGAAGCAAATGATAAAAGAAAACAATGTAATTAGACATGACATACAATATTTAAAAAATTGACAGAAAAAGAAAATAATGTAAGACTGACTATTCATACAGCTTGGAGAATCTCTAGTGCCAATAGAGGAACCCCACCAAACAAGATCTCCCTCAAAACCAAGAGCCTTCTTCAATTTTTGCTCTCTGACTTATAGGTCTATATTCAGGGCGGGAACCATCCTTTTTTTGCAAATTTTCACCAATTTTACCCCACTTTCAATAGATTCACTCAAGGACAGCATCTCCCTCTTCACCTTCACCTTTTTCAAATGAAACTTGAAGAAGTCAATGAGGGCCCTACCAAGGAAGAAAGTCTCTACCCTCGTACTTTTTAACCTCATTTATCACACTACCTATTTTACTATAGGTCCCAGACAGAGAAAAACTGCATTCCTTGCTTGGAATGTGAAAAACTGTATCTAGGAAGTAGTAAAAGTGTCTTATGAAATGCTATACGTCTTCACGTGCTTTTAAGAGTTTATGTTTAACTCAAGCTCCTTGGCAGATAGAAGGAAACATTTCTCCTGAAAGGGCTGCTAGTAAACTGCCAGATAACATCTTCAGTCTATTCCTTTGTGATTATGTAAACCAAACAGGTTAAACTTAATCATTTAGTGCTTAAACTGGCCATATCCGGCCAGAATATTCTACTTTTTTCATGTTCAAGCTGATCAGATCCAACCTCTCACACCTACCCTACAATGCCATTCTAAAGATAAACAATCACATCATCAAAATCTTGAAGCTATGAGATAATGCAAAACTAATTCAAGACAATGTGAATATATAAGCATTACATTTGACAGAGTAATCTATATATATATATATAAAGCTGAAGTTGTCTGTGTATGGCAGGTTTGGTAGCCTTCAACTAACACTATCTCCTCCGAGACACTGTGGCGCAAGTTGACCAAAATTGAGAGTATGACAGACCATGTTAACACCAAAAATTATTTACATCAAAACGGTGCTTTTTTTCTATGGAAATCCCTATTTTTTACGATTTTTGACTGCTGTGTCGCCATTTTTCGGTGTATTTCAACCAGAAAAATGTTCAGTTAAATAGAATAACAAGCTACATAATGCAAAATTATTACTTTTCAAAAATTCCAATTGTGAAGGGTCAAAAAGAAAACAAGCCCGAGCAACGCTGGGCTATACTGCTAGTCTAACATTAAAGAGTTAAATCTACTACCCTAAAACACAACAAATATCATTACAGGATTTGATTCAAAGTCAAAGATATTTAGCTGTATTGATACCATCTTTTCAGCTGAACACAAGGCTCAATGGTCATATGGGTTTAACTATTTCTCAATACAACAGGGTGTGATCTACCTTTTATGTTTTACTTATTTCAGTCATTGAATTATGACCATGCTGGGGGCACTTCCTTAAAGGGTTTAGTTAGGGAGATATGTCTTCTATTTCAGACAGGCCAAAATACATACAGGTTCTCTCATAACATTCTGTCATGAGTACTTGATAAACAGTTGAGTGGAGGCACATGGCCAGTGGAGGCACATGGCCTAGTGGTTAGAGCAGTGGACTCGCAGTCGAGGGATCACAGGTTCGAATCTCAGACTGAGTGATGTGTGTGTTTATGAGTGAAACACCTAAGCTCCATGCAGCTCTGGCAGAAAGTAATGGCGAACTTCTGCTGACTCTTTTGCCACAACTTTCTCTCACTCTTTCCTCCTGCATCTTGCAGCTCACCTGCAATGGACTGGCGCCCCGTCCAGGTGAGGAATCTATACGCCAAGGAAACTGGGAAACCAGCCCTAATGAGCCAGGTGTGGTTCGAGAAGGAACAAACTCGATAAACAGTTGGTTAATCATAATGCTATTGTTGAAATCTAAGACACAAGACACATCAAACAAAATGAACTACAAAACTTCAATTATTCCTCTGAGTACCATAAAAAAGATATAGAAAAATATGTGTACACATGTGAGTGTATATCTGTGTCTCCTTGTCTTGACATCATATGTAATTGATTGCATTGTCATACAAGCAGTGTCGTTCATTTTTAGTATTCTGTGAGAACATGTTTTGCCATGGAGCAATATCACATTGCTAGTAAACAGATGAGGGTTGGTGACAGGAAGGGTATCCAGCTATAGAATATCTTCCTCAATAAACTCCATCTGACCCATGCAAGTAGGAAAAAGTGGAGGTTAAAATGATGGTAATGATATCATTCATCACTCACAACAAAAGAAATAGAGTAATAGAAAGAGATTACTCACAACATCGCTCATCAGAGCCATCTTTGCAGTCTTTGGCATCATCACATCTCCATTGAGACTTTATACAGTGACCGTCATCACATTGGAACTCATCTTCGGTGCATTTCTTGGGAGCTATTTTGCAAAAGACAAAAAAGAAAAGAAATTAATAAACAAATAAATACAGCAGTGGCTGTGTTGTTAAGAAATTCACCCCACTCACTTCACAATGACATGGTTCTGCATTCAATTCTACTCTAGCATTAGTTTTACCAATTCTTTCTGAGTGGAATCTGGCAGGCAGAGACTGTACAAACATATGTATGTTTGTGTGTCTAAGTTTACCATGGTTGATCTGTTAAACAGTTTATTTTGCAGTCAAGGGGTGTTGAGTTCAATTCTACTGCAAGAAATCTTTGATGTTCTTTAACAAGCCTTGTGAGTGAAAATGATTAGATGGAAACAGTGCAGAAGCCTATTTGATGAACTGTACCAGTAATTCAAAGAAAGGAACAACTTTGTCATACACTGTGTCATTCAGGTTTTTTGCTTAAGGCCAGTTACACTCTAAGTCAGTCTAGTTGATCAAACAACTGAAATACTCACTATTGAAACTAAGAGGTCCACTTGTGTCTTTCAGTCTGATATACAGTGAACCTAGCACTGGTTTCTATACGAGTAAGCATACAAAGACACAAGTGGACCTCTTAGTTTCAATAGTGAGTATTTCAGTTGTTTGATCAACTAGACTGACTTAGAGTGTAACTGGCCTTAAGCAAAAAACCTGAAACCCTGAAAGTAGTTCCCCTGTATGTTTGCTGTCTAATAACTGGAACCAGTAACAGAATAAAAGTATAGAAACAACATACACAGATAGTTACTATAATATTACTATTTATTATGACCGAAATACATAAAGCAGTGGACTGGCAGATTTGGTACTCTATCAGACAAATTGGTGGCCTTGTGCCAAAATTGGAAAGAATCGTTACTATTAACCCATTAGTGCCCGAATTTTATTATTTAATTTATTACTAAAAAGTTTTTTTTATACAACTGTATCTGATACTAAGTATATAAAAAAATTTTAATACAATACTTGAAAGACACTCCAGTCTTGATGACTAACTAAAAAATATCTCTGAAAACTATAGGTGTTGCATAAATATGAAGGATTATCCTTCTGGTCCTAAAAAAAAGGACCATGGGCACTAAGAGGTTAAGGTGGTGAGCTGACAGAAACATTAGGATGTTGGGAAAATGTTTTGCAGTAATTTTTATGTTCTTTATGCTCTGAGCTCAAATCTAGCCATGGTCAACATAGCAGTTTAGCCTTTCAGGGTTGCTGTAATAAAGTACCAGACAAGAACTGGAGTCGATATAATGTACCCTGCCCCACTAACATTAGTGGTCTTGAGTTATAATTTGAGACAAAGGTAGTGAGCTAGCAGAATTGTTTGCATCCTGTGTGACACCTTGAGCAAGTGTCTTCTACTATAGCCTCAGGGCCAAGCAAAGCTTTGTGGGTGGATTTGGTGGACGAAAACTAAAAGAAGCCTGTTGTATGTATGTTCGTATGTGTGTGTGTGTTTTTGTCCCCCTGCCATCGCTTGACAACCAATACTGGTGTGTAACTCAGTTGTTTGGCAAAAGAGATCAATAGAATTTGAAACCGTTATGATTGAAATTCATATGATGATAGGGTTGTTCATGCAGAGTGACCTGGGGTTATAAAATGAGACACTCCATTTGACTGCTAAAATCTATTATTGCAAATATGATGTAATGGATGATGATGATGATAAGAAGAAGAAGAAGAAGAAGAGAAGAAGAAGAGAAGAAGAAGAAGAAGAAGAAGAAGAAGAAGAGAAGAAGAAGAAGAAGAGAAGAAGAAGAAGAAGGAAGAGGAGGAGGAGGAGAAGAAGAAGAAATTTTCCCAATACTGTAGGGTGTAATGGGAATGAAATTTGGCTGCTATTTCTAGCAGGTCAAGAGGCCATATAAAGAGTTCTCATATTCAATCCTGCTGTCGCTATTATTACTTAGACCCAAGCTGGCTCTGGTCAAGCAGGTCTTTGATCAAAATACATTCCAGCCATAAACATAGGGTTCTTTTTTTTTTCGTTTTTGCAGACCACAACAAAGTTAGGATTAGAGTAATCAATGTCTTTAATTATAAAATTTTTTAAGACAGTTGAGTGTTATTTGAGAGATTTTGCTGTTATTTCTAGTTAACAGAACAGCCATGTAGAGGACTCCTCATTGGTTTGAATTCAATTCTATTCTGAATAGTAGTGGAGCATAATGCAAACAGAAATGAGGCAATTACAAATGGAGGTTGAAATTGGGTTGCATATCTCCTTTGCTTGTTAATTTATTGCCACCCCCCCCACACACACACCTAACCAACACCAATAACGAGTAAATAATCATCTCTCTCAACATTCTTAGGGGATAAATTAAAACTGGTAATTAAAAATTGCTGCTATACATCATGATAGCTGACTGATATCTATCTGTGATCTTATTCAATAGAACACACCTAGAGTATATTAATTACATAAAACATATAAATAAATAGTTTGTTCTTTTTTGTTTATGTTTAATGCCACCCCCACCCCCCTACTTGCAAATTATAGAGTTGTGGTAGCAATATTATGTTCCAAGAGGAAGGGTTTGAGCTGATAAGAAAAAGAAAATTAGGTCTCTAGTTTAGATATATATATATATACACTGCCACTTGTATAAAAATGAACAACAGTGTAGTAGGTGTCTGTGTAAACATGTGAAAAGATAAGTGCGATTAAATTTCCTAATTTACAGTAATCAAAGATTAAATACACTCATAAAGCTAACTAAACTGACATTTTATATTAAATTTATATAATTTCCTGGGTCATTAGAAGTGACTTTTTGTGGATAATAATGAGAATTTGATAGATATGAGGGTCTTGAAATATTACAGTAGATATTATATACTGAAGATAGATGTTCATTCTTCGACTCACTGAGTACTTCCTCTAAGAAATATACATTGTTTTTCCAAAATAATGTCCTTCTTCTTAATCGCCATCCTAATCCACAACACCATGTTAATCACTGTTTGCAGGAGAGAAGAGAAGGGTGTTTCCTACAATTCCCCACTCACCAAGATACTTGTATCATTTTGTTACTGAAGTCCCTTATCCTGAGAGCTGACCTTGTCCAATTTATTTCAGTATTTTCACCAGTGTTACTCTTTTACTGTTTCAGTCATGTGACTGTGGCCATGCTGGAGCACCGCCTTTAGTCGAGCAAATTGACCCCAGGACTTATTCTTTGTAAGCCTAGTACTTATTCTATTGGTCTCATTTGCCAAACCACTAAGTTATGGGGACGTAAACACACCAGCATCGATTGTCAAGCAATGTTGGGTGGTGGAGACAAACACAGACACACAAACATATACACACACATCCATATATATATGCATATATACGATGGGCTTCTTTCAGTTTCCGTTTACCAAATCCACTCGCAAGGCTTTGGTTGGCCCGAAGCTATAGTAGAAGACACTTGCTCAAAGTACCATGCAGTGGGACTGAACCCGGAACCATGTGGTTTGTAAGCAAGCTACTTACCACACAGTCACTCCTACGCCTATGAAGTTGCTATGGGCAACTTTTACTATCAACATATATCACTTTGCATGCAAATCTTCATTCGTTTCCACCATAAATTTAGCAATGATGATGACAATAATAAATAAAATAAAATGTGTTACTGCAGTATTTGTCTCGAGATAACATCTCTTACAGACTTGCTGTGTTAAAAACACAATAAATATTGGCAGAAGACAAAAATAATTACCCTAGCAGAGGCTAGTGAGAACACCAGATGCATTTTTGTCTGAATAGGCCAGTTACTGCTGTATTTGTCCTAAAATACAAAACACTTTATTTCACGGTGCTCCAGTTCACTCAGCTGTAGAAATGATGCCAAGCTGTATCAGAGTTTGCCTTTCTTTTGGTTAACATCAGTAGCATGGAGAGGGGAAGTTGGTATGCATGGGCGACCATAAACAATCCTGCCCTGACTTATGCCTCAGAGGGTAACTTGGTGCAATTCCATGGTAATCTGTGACTGAAGAGGATCCATTCTGTCCTAAGATTACATCTCTTATGAACATCTCTAGCATTCTTGCTGGCTGCTGCTAGGTTGATTTTTCATCTTCCTCTGATACTTATGGTGTTTTTAACACAGCACATCCATAAGAAATGCTATCTTAAGATGAATACTGCAGTTAAGGTCAATATACATGTGTATTTATAGTATATACTATGCACATGAATGTGTAATATATTAAGTATATACTTTAAGACTAAATCCCACACACTATGGACAAACAGTTTTAGTGCCTTGTGAGTAGTCTTGGATAAAGGAAGCTTATATGAATACACTCTCTAACAAAAAAAAATCTGTATGAACAGCAATTTCTGCCACCCTTCTGAACACAACTAGCCTAAGTCTAAATGCAGAACACAGAATAACCCTTTTGTTAGCATTTTTTTGTTGAAATGTATTCTCTTTATTTCAATTAATTTTCAAATTAATGAAGAATTTAGTAAAATAACTTTGTCATTATTAAGATGGTGTTTGAAACAGATTAACAGGAAATTTGATAGAAAGCATTATTTTAGATCAGTGACTCCCAAAATTTTCAGGTTGCCACCTCTTTGACACCCAGGCCATATTCTTAGTTCCCTCACCCCAACTAACCATCAACTCATAGACCTGTCTCTGAAGCAAATTCAAAGCAACTGTATTTGACAAATAAAGCTTAACCTAATGAACCCATTGTTTTGCTTATACATGAATTGCTACTCCATTATTTCCCCACTTTTCCTTGACACCCCTTGGAATTTTCCACTGCACCATGAGGTCAATACTGCCCACTTTGGAAACCACTGTTTTAGATCATTTTTAAAGCAGGAAGTTTGTATCAAAGAACCAGGGCAGTAGTGGTGGTTTAATATCAAAAGGGTTTTAAGAAAGGAGAATCTAATTTTGGCTAGCCAGGAATCTCAGTATTCTGAAGAAAACCTGTTTTAATGTCTCCCATTAACCTTCTTCATAGCAAATCATCTAAGACTACTTCTGGTTTCATGATACAAAAGAAAACATATTAAAGGGTTCATATTTGTATTTAACTTCAGTTAAATAATGTGAAGGTGCATGGCTCAGTGGTTAAAGTGTCCGGGTCAAAATCACAAGGTAGTGAGCTTGATTCCTAGACTGGGATGCGTGTGCGTTCTTGAGCAAGACACTTTATTTCACATTGCTCCAGTTCCCTCAGCTGTAGAAACGAGTTGCAACATCACTGGTGCCAAGCTGTATTGGTCTTTGCCTTTCCCTTGGATAACATCGGTGGCATGGAGAGAGGAGGAGGGTATGCATGAGTGACTGCTGGTCTTCTATAAACAACCTTGCCTGGATATGTACCTTGAAGGGGAACTTTCGAGCTGCAATCCCATGGTCATTCATGACCAAAGGGGATCCTTCCTTCTCCATAGTAGTTTTAAGTAAGCAGCTTTTGTGATGTTCTAGACACCATATAAATAACGACAAAGTTAATCACTAGTAAATCCCAACAAATTGTCAAATTGCTGATTATTTTCAAAACTGAAACAAATGGTCAGTGGCTGTTCATTAGAGTTACTACCACAAAGCGATTAAAGATGAAGAAATTGCTGAGGAAAAGTTGGCCAACACAAAGTTGGTTCTGTGACTCTGTAATATCACCATCATTGGTTTGTAAAGCTGTAGGTGTCATAGTATACCCACTGTTCAGTCTTGAACAAGTAGATCACCAATCAAGAGCTTTCCAGCCAAGCCAATCTCATCATTTTCCTATCTAAGACTATATTATCCAATGTGTATATCCATTTTTAAGGCATTAGAGTGTAATTCAAGGAAGATTTCATTGCTATTTCTAGCAAACTGAGTAACATTACAGTTGTTATTGGCCATTATAGTGGAAAAGAGGAATAGATAATAGTAGTAGTGGTTGTTGAAGTGGTGATGGCATGGGAGGTGGTGATGTCATGGGGTGGTGGTGATGGCATAGGGGTGGTGATGGCAGTGGTGGCCTCATTAAATGTACATTTAGTTTGTTCTGATTAATCCAAAGCAAGAAAACATATTATTAATTGTTTAATAAATGCCATGAAAAATTATTTCATATGATTTAGTTTTGCTAATTAATTACTTACGCTACCAGCAGAGTAGAAACTTAATTACTTTTCAGTACAACAAAAAACAGTTTAAGAAAAGATTACAAAAGGAAATGTGTGTGTGTGTGTGTGTGTGTGTGTTATATACACATATGTGTGTATGCAGGTTTGTGTTTGTGTGTATGAGTATGTGTATGTACATGTACACGTGCTTGTATGTGTAAGAGTATGTGAATGTGCATGTACACATGAATTTGTGTTTGTGCATATGTAAGTATGTGTATGTACATGTACACATGTGTTTGTGTTTGTATGTGTGTGAGTATATGAATGTACATGTACACATGCATTTGTGTTTGTGCATATGTGTATGTATATGTACACATGTTTGTCTGAGTGTGAGTATGTGAATGTACATGTACACAAGTATGTACTTGTGTGTATGTGTGTGAGTATGTGTATGTACATGTACACACACATGTGTGTGTGTGTGTGTATGCGCATGTGCATGCACACAAGCATGTGTGTCTGTGCATGTGCGAAGGTGCATGTCCTGATTGATGGTTAGGGTGTTCAAGTCATATAATGCCAATGGTTTGCTTTCTGGACCAGGCAGCATGTGTCTTTGGGCAAGGCATATCATTCCAGCTGAAAATGAGAACCAGCCAAGTACTGATGCAGTCTTTTCTCTCTAATCCTAAAATGTTCAGCTGGATTGGATCAAAGATAAGGGACCTAGGAGGATATCTATGCCTCCTCATTGATACAGTCTTTTCTCTCTAATCCTAAAATGTTCTTCTGGATTGGGTCAAAAATAAGGGACCTAAGAGGATCTCTATGCCTCCTCATTAATACATAAGTACCTAAAAAATTTAGTGAAAGCATGGTATATTGTACCAGATCGATATCATTTGTAAGTTATGACTGAAAAAAAGAGACGCATAGACATTGCACTTTGTAAAGTATCACCCCCACCCCAGGATGACTAGATGGTCTTCGTCGTATCGACAGACAAGCTACACACAGTGAAGGAGACAATGTAGGTTCAAGAAGACACTTAACCCTTTAGCTTTGAAACTAGCCATTTCTGACCCAAAATATTCTACCTGTTTTACATTTCAAACTGACTGGATCCAGCTTCTTGCACCTATCCTACAATATCAGGCGAAAAATAAACACTCACATCACTGAAATCTCAAAGCTACAAAATAATGCATGATTAATTCAAAGCAATGTGAATAAAAAAGCATTACATTTGACAGAGTAATCTGAATGTTAAAGGGTTAAGTTATCTTTAAGATAAGACAACCTCTCAATTGTTCATGCTACAATAAAATGTACCCAGTGTCCAGTGTGAAGTTTTGAGTTTTAGGAAGGGTATCTAGCTATGTACAAGTATCTAACCATAGAACCCATGCCAAAAATATAACATACCAATGTGACAGGGTCCTCTGACACAAATAGCAGGGCAGTAATTCTGAAGAACTGACTCTGATCATGACAATTTATCTAACCCATGCTAAAAGACATGTTCTTTGTAGAATATTGGAAATGAATGACATTGCTTGCATGACCTTATCACCGTTTAACATCTGCATTTCATTGCTGGCATGGGTTGGGTGGTTTGACAGGACCCAACCAGGCAGAAAACTGTACCAGACTTCTGTAACTGTTTTGACATGGTTTTTACACCTGAATGCCCTTCCTAACACCAACCACCCCATAGAATGTACTGAGTGCTTTTTATGTAGCTCCAGCACAGGCAATGTCAGTTTTGGCAGAGTACTGACACTTACTTATAACTAGCACATGATATCAAGACAAGGACACACATACACACACACACACACACACACTACAGGCTTCTTTCAGTTTTCATCCACTCACAAGGTTTTGGTCAGCTTGGTGCATATATGAGGAGGTACTGAAAAGTTCCTGGCTTTGGGTAAAAGAAAATACAGGAGGATCAGTTAATTATGGTTTTATTCAACATATTCCCTTCTTAGATTCTCACTTATTGCAGTAGCCCTTCAGTTTTTCTAAGACCTGTAAAAGAACCAAGCCTTTTAAGCCAAAGTCTTTTAAGCCAAAGACTTTTCAGCACCCCTTTGTAGCAGAAAACACTTGCCCAAAGAGTCACACGGTGGGACTGAACTCACTTATAAATACAAAACTCAATACTCAGTAAAATGTTTATATTGGTTTTATGTTTCTTCCACAATATTTGCATCTTTCTACAACAATAACTGTAATTTCATTCTGTAAATTTCAAACTGTAATTTCATTCAGTATTACATATAGACCAATAAACTTTTCTCACAGAAACAAATAAAACAAAACATATTTTATCCATCCTCTCTTGTAGCTAAGAGAGAATTTTAGAGTACAGAGTATGTGCAGACATGGCTATGAGGTAAGAAGTTTACTTTCCAACCACATGGTTCTGAGTTCAGTCCCACTGTGGGGCACCTTGTTGAAGTGTCTTCTACTGGGCCAACCAAAGCATACAGCATGGATTTAGAAGATAAAAACTGAAAGCAACCCGTCAAGTGTGTGTGTGTGTGTGTGTGTCTTTGTCTTGACATCTTGTGATTGTTGTAAAATGATTGTCACTGTCATACAGCATCATTCATTTCCAATATTCTGTGAGAACAAGTCTAGCCATGGAGAAGTATTACCCTTGTTCGTAAACAGGTGAGGACTGGCAACCAGAAGGGCATCAAGCCATAGAAAATCTGCCTTAATAAACTCTGTCCAACATGCGCAAGCATGGAAAAGTGGACATTAGAGTAAAGATGAAAAGGATGATAAAGAAAGTATGATTCATCTTCAGCTGTAACAGATCAAAGTAATTTATCATAAACCAACAAACCAAGCATAACAGACTGTAAAACCGAGATGAATGTCATTCTTCAACAAGAACAGAAGAAAATATAAAATATTTTTTCTTCAACTTTGTAACTGGTTTTCAAATTGAAATTCTAGTCACATAACAGAATTAAGAAATTCTAGTCACATAAGCAAATTATGTTCTGCCAAGATATACTTCATCTTTCCTCCCATTAGGAAACAGAAGTATGTAATAAAATAAGTGCCAGGCAAATTTGTTGGGTGTCATTTCAAATTTAATGTATAAGTTATGTAAAAATATATGAGTTTGTTCCAATACCAGAAATAATAATCCAAAATTAATCTAAAACTTGCTATTCCAATAATTCGGTCACATAAGTGGTGAACAAAGATAACAATTTCAAAGAAATTTTCAGTAAAAGTTAAATATATACATACAATTCTGGCAAGTTAATATTCATTTTGTCCAACCCATGCCAGCATGGAAGAAAGGGGTTAAATGATATAGATGATGACAATGATACGTGTGTGTGTGTGTGTGTGCGTAGGTGTGGGTGCTAGTAAGTGTGTATGTGTATATATATAGGATAAGGATAAACAAAAGAATAAAGACCCTTCTGAAGTCATATAGACTCATAGGGTCAATTTCCTGGTTCTTGTGACATATATATTACCCCTGGATGGGTTACCAGTCCAGGAATCAAAACCACAATCTTATGATCATGAGTCCAATACCCTAACCACTAAGCCTCATGCCTCTACACACATGTATGAATGTATATATATATATATATATATATATATATATATATATATATGCTAGCTTAAAAACAAAAACCACCCTATCAGGCAGCTTTTAAGCTACTGACTCCATATGGGAAGACCTGCAAACAAATCTCTGACTTGTTTTGGAGTATTTGTTGCAATTACTTCTTCCAGGGTCATATCCCAATGATGATATTTGCCACAAAAAAAAAATCATGTAAAAAAAAAAAATCACTGAAAATAATCACTGGATTTTGCAATTAATTTTGATTATTTCCAAAACTTATTTCCAAGTTAAAAAAATTGTTATCAAACAAAAAAATTTGTTGCAAAAAAAATCACATAAAAAAGATCACAGTAATGAAAACTTGAGAATCCAAAATTTCAGGATTGTGGGCCCGGATGCAGCCCAGAATGCTTTTATTTTATTCATGGAGTCAGTCTGATACTAAAATCGTTTGATATGTTGGGCTACGGCCTCTAGGAGTAAAGTTGAACAAGTTTGACACACTGACATTCACATTTATTATATAAGATATGTACACACTAACACACACACACACACACACACATATATATATATATATACATCTATGTGTGTGTATGTGTATCCCATTAAAAAGACATTATGCTTTTGCTTTTTGTTTACAAAAAGATCCCCCCCACCAAGAAAAATATATGCTAAAGTTACTCACGGCAGTTCAGTTCGTCGCTTTTATCCCCACAGTCATCATCACCATCACACTGCCATGTTTTTCGAATACATTTGTGGTTTGTGCAGGTGAATTGGTTACTAGAACACGTCGAATACACTGAAAATTACAAAAAAAAAAATTATATATATATATGAGTGTATGTTTGACTGTGTAAAGCAAAAATGAACAAAGACAAAATGCATTAAAAAATTTCTATTTGTAGTAACCTAAAATGATGTGATGAAGACTCTGAAAAATAATATAGATTTTTATAGACAATAAGCTGTATTTTTGACATAAAAGGCTTGGATTAATAATTCTAAACCACAATTAACTTTCAATAAATACTTCTTGATGGGTAAACATCTTTTGCTATATTTCTGAGCCGACCAAAGCCATGAGAGTGGATCTCATGACAGGTGTAATTTGAGCAAGACTTACTTGATATTTCAATTTTTCTGTCAGGTCAAATGATTTCCACCTCATATTATCTCAAAGTGACTAAACTAGGCTGTCCGGAGACTATAAAACTATCTCAATCATTATCTTTGATGATAAAATAAGAAATGAAGGACCTGGAAGGTTATATTTCACCCTTTGCCTATCTAAAGCATTTTGATAAGTTTGTCCCAAACAACCTTGTGAAGGTGCATGGCTCAGTGGTTTCGGCGCTGGGCTCATAATCATGAGGTAGTGAGTTCAATTCCCAGACTGGGGGGTGTGTTGTGTTCATGAGCAAGACACTTTATTTCATGTGGCTCCAGTTCACTCAGCTGTAGAAATGAGTTGTAAAGTCACTGGTGCCAAGCTGTATTGGCCTTTGCCTTTCCCTTGGAGGGAAACTTTCTAGGTACAACCTCATGGTCATTCATGACTAAAGGAACCATATATATATATATATATATAGGAGATAAATAAAAATATATGCATACATACAAACATATATGTACGTACCTACATCTACATGTATATATACATGCATATATAAATAATTATACGGAATATATATATATCAGGAAGTTCTCAATTCCACTAATCTTACACTTCCTAAACAAGTCAGCATTAGAAATTCTGCCTTTTAGTGAATAACTGCATATTGTCCTCAGATGGTCTTTGTGGAAAATATCTAGTTGGTTAATGTGTTGTCTATAGGGTGTCCACAATCTGAGCCATACAAGTGAGTAGTAAGAATGCCAGCTTTATAGACCTGTATTTTGGTGTCAAGTTTCTTGTCCCTTTCATTCCACAGGCAATGATGGAGTTTGCCAAATGTGTAAAAATTGGTGCAATCGAGAGCTTCCTTATACAATCACAATTGTGCTGGGCTGGCCATGTCAGAATGAGTGACGAAAGAATACCCAAAGTCCTCATGCACAGCCAGCTAGAGAGTAGACACAGAAATGGTTCAAATTTGAAGACAAGCGGGATAGCTCTCAACACCTTTGAGTGAACAGCCTTAGAACAAACAAAATGGTAATCGTTGTGTCAAAATGGTACTAAAAACTTTGCAACCAGCATTAACAAGCTTCAGGGTGCAAGGCAAAGAAGAAAAGCAGCTGCAAATATACCACTTGCACTGACTTGTACTTGCAACATCTGTGGCCTTCTTTGCAAACCGTTGGCAGGACTTAAATGCCACATTCAGCATAAGCATTAGGACTGACAAAGAAGGAGTACATTGCTGGAGCCTTGTATGTTGAACACGACAGGAGAGTGCACCATATATATATATATATATATTATATATATATATATATATATATATATATTTTTATATATATAATATATATATATATATATATATATATTGTGAAGGCGCATGGCTCAGTAGTTAGAGCATCAGGCTCACAGTTATGAGGTAGTGAGTTTGATTCCCAGACGGGGCTGTGTGTTGTGTTCTTGAGCAAGATACTTTATTTCACGTTGCTCCAGTTCACTCAGCTGTAGAAATGAGTTGTGATATGCCTTGGATAACATTGGTGGCATGGAGATGGGAGGCTGGTATGCATGGGTGAATTCTAGTCTTCCATAAACAACCTTAGTAAGACTTGTACATCAGAAGGGAACTTTCTAGGCGCAATCTCATAATTGAAGGGAGTCTTTAGCCACCCTTTTTTCCTTAACCCAAATATCTATGCTTGTTTTCAGACTTTAACTGAACCTTTGTTTCATATTTTCAGAGTAATATAAAGCTTTCCGTTCATTAATTTCCAATCTATTCTGGTGTCTGAAAAACATTGGGAATGTGCATCATATACATAATGCATGGACACCAGGGAAATATGTTCTGTATATAATATGTAATACACAGAACAGGCAATGGGTTAATGTGTATCTTTTAGTATCTTAAACATACAAATCATACTCACAAAATAAAGAAAACATGTAATACAGACAAGAAGTCTTCCAATACAAACGCTTATTATCTTACAAATTACCCTTCACAAAAAAAAAAATAAAAAGGTTTTGTACTTATATTATTAAAAATCATTATCTTGTGTGCACACGCACATGCACAGACAGCGATGAGAAAAAAAATCGGAGAGAAAAAGAAAAAGGCTGAAGTTATATATAAAAAAAAACAACAAAAAATAAAAACAAACACCCTGGCAGTCAAACATTTTATCTTCTAATGAAACATCAGTGTGAACATATTAGAGAAATAGAGTTCCAGAAAAGTTCACCTGCCACACAGACAGGAAAAGATAAAAGAATGAAAGGAACACATCATTCTCTCTTACATCTTTATACATCTTTTAACCACCCATCATCCTTTTGTCTCTAGCCTTCTCTCTCTCTCTCTCTCTCTCTCTCTCTCTCTCTCTCTCTATCTATCTATCTATTTATCTATCTCTTATACATACACTCATAGAGGATAGTTGATATAATTAGTAATTTTTGTTTCTTCCCTAATCTCTCCTTTCTGATTGAATTAAATTTTGGAAAACATTTACTAGATAACTCATTGCAACACATTACATACTCTAAGAAAAGTTAATGGATTCTGAGACAGTATTCTACACACACACACACACACACACACACACACACACACAGTGACTTTGCAAACATGCATGAGTACACACATACACTAATTATATACCCACCACTATCATTCTTGCTGCAAACCATTACCTACACTCCTCTTCACAAACACTAAATACCCTCTCTCTCTTTCACAAACACTAAATACTCTCACACACACACACTTCCTGCTTCTCCTCCCTGATTTATTATCCATCATTGACTTGTTCTCTGTATTTGCACTAAGATCATCTTTGATTCAACTGGCACTGGACAGCCCAGCTTGTCACTCTGACAAACACGCACACACATACACACACAAGGCAAAAATGATGGGGGGGGGGTTCTTTCTCTGTTTTCTTGGTTAATTAAACATGACAAGACAAAGATTGAACATCCTTAATTAGACCCTAGGGCCCCCTATAACAAAGACATTTTAGGGAACAGGAGACAAAAAGTCTCTTCAGTACAAAACCAACATATTTCTTCCATTTGACTAAAGAAAAAGGGAGAAGGAAGAACAGTCTGTATTTATTTCAAACATAATCAGCAGCCTTTATAGTGACTAGTCCTATGGAGAAGTTTTTTTGTTTTATATTTCATATATATCAGCAGTAGTAGCATTTAATATCCATGTTGCATGGTGGAATGAGTTGGGCAGTCTGACTGGGTCCGAGGACTGCATTGGTGCTCCAGCGTCTGCCTTGGCATGGTTTCTACAACTGGATGCTCTTCCTAATGCCAGCCCTTTTACAGCATCTGCTGGGTGCATGTTTCTATGCCACCAGCACAAGTGAGGTCACCATTCCGCACACCATTACAAGACTACAGACCCTGAGAAAGGAGGATGCACACAGATACAGAGATGGGGAGAAGGGAGGGGGAGAGAAAGGAAGGAGGGAGACAGAGCGAGGAAAGAAAGGAGAGAGGGAGTGAGGGAGATGGAGAGAGGGGAGAGAGAGAGGAAGGGAGACTGAGAGAGATGGAGCGAGGTAGAGAGAGAGAGAGAGAGAGAGAGAGAGAGAGAGAGAACTGTGCAGCTAAGAGGCTTTTTTGCACCCACATAATTCTATGTTTGATCCCATAATATTGTACTTTGGGCAGAGATGTCGTCTGCTCTGGCCCCAAGCTGACCAACATTTTGTGAATGGAATTTAGCAGCAGATGGAAACAATACAGAAACTTGTATGTTTGTGCATATGTGTGTGTGTTTGTGCATGTGTGTGTGTGTGTGATGAGACTTATCTCAGCATGGAGCTGTTGTTTATACATGGCATCACTTAAGAGGCGACTGATGTTTTGGAACTGATTCTTTATTTCAAAACATCAATATCTTTCCCCAGCCACATAAAAACTTGCTTAAAAACACACTAGCTTCACTGCATAATTTTTATGGATGCAGTTCACTGCCAGTTTCCCTAGAATCTGATTTCGTTTTTATATCATTTACTCATTTCAGTCATTGGACTGCAGCCATGCTAAGGCATCACCTTAATGGGTTCTAGTCAAGCAAATTGATCACTGTACTTATATTTTTTTAAATATCTGGTACTTATTCTAGTGGCCTCTTTTGCAAAAACGCTAGGTTACAAGGACATAAACAAACTAATACTGGTTAAGTGGTGATGGAACTAGCACAAATACACACACGCTATATATATATATATATATATATATATATATATATATATATATATATATATATACATATATATATATAGTTAATCCAAACAAGAAAACACAGAAAAAAAACACAGCAACGCGAGGACGTGGAACAATTAAAGTATTATTTGACGCTCAGGAAAGAAGGGAAGGAGGGTTTAACGTTTCAAGCAGAGCTCTTCGTCGGAAACAAGGAGAAGGAAAGATCCCAAGAAGGGAAGACAGAGGAAAAAAATATTTTTGCTGGTGGTGCTCGAGAGATCACATGTTGAAAGAACAGTATATATATATATATATATATACACATACATATATCATTATCATCATCACCTCATTTAACATCTGTTGTCCATGCTGGCATGGGTTGGATGGTTTGATCAGGCCTGGTAAGATGAAGGGCTGCACCAGACTCCAGTCTGATTTGGCATGGTTTCTACGGCTGAATGCCCTTCCTAACGTCAACCACTCTGAGAGTGTAATGAGTGCTTTTACATGCCACCAGCACAAGTGCCAGTTGCATGACACCAGTATCTGCCGTGACTACAATTTGACTCGGCATGATGGGTCTTCTACTAAAGCACAACATATTGACAAAGGTCTTGGTCATTTATCATTGCCTGCGCGAGACCCAATGCTTGAAAGGAGCTTTTCACGTGCCATCAGCATGGATGCTAGTTATGTGATATATGCACAAACAATGGGCTTCCATGCAATTTCTGTCTTCCAAATGTACTCACAAGGTATTAGTCAACCTGGAGCTATAGTAGAAAATACTTGCCCAAGGTACCCCACAGTGGACTGAACCTGAAATCATATGGTTTCAAAGGAAAGTTCTTAACCACACAGCTATGCCTACATGTATTCTTTTATTCTTTTACTTGTTTCAGTCTTTGACTGCAGCCATGCTGGAGCACACCTTTAGTCGAACAAACTGACCTCAGTACTAAGCCTAGTACTTATTCTATTAGTCTCTTTTGCCGAACGGCTAAGTTACGGGGATGTAAACACACCAGCATCGGTTGTCAAGCGATGGGGGTGGGGAACAAAGACACAAATACACACACACATATATACATGACAGGCTTCTTTCAGTTTCCATCTACCAAATCCACTCAAAAGGCTTTGGTCGGCCCGAGGCTATAGTAGAAGACACTTGCCCAAGGTGCTATGCAGTAGAACTGAACCCAGAACCATGTGGTTGGGAAGCAAGCTTTTTACCACACAGCTATACCTACATGTATGTGTATTATTTTTTTTTATATTCCTTTTACGTATCCCTTCACAGTTTACCAGTGGCTGTAGTACAAACTAAAGGAATGAGCCCCTATACTATCTCTAAAAATTTACTACTGACAAGAATCTTGATATATCAGCTATTAAAATCAGGCCTGAAAGAAGGATGTTGCATGAAAGCAAACATCTTCAGTGTGATAGACAGCTGTAACACTTAAAATAGTTCAGCCATGTCAGACACATGAAACAATGCCAGCGGTGGTGTTTCCATGTTTTATTTATCAAGCTCATATATATCCTTGGCACTAGGCACTTCTTCATGACAAGATGTTTCTAGACATTCAAAGGTAAATAAAGTAAGAAAGATGGGGAAAAAAAAAATCTTGAGAGTGCCAATAACATGAGTCTTTATAAATATGTTAAGGGATAATTTACTGAAAGTGATAGACAACAAATTCTTAATTTAAATTTCTCATTTAGGAGAGGAAAACAAAAAAGAAATATCTAGTGGCAATTATTAGCAACTCTCAAATAAAAGGTGAAGTAATTTCAAGGAATTGAGAATTAATCTCTCAAGGGAAGTAAAACCTTATTTCCATTTGCAGGCAAGAGACAACTAAAGACATGTTTCAACCTATTAGATCTCATCAATATAGTATAAACAACTCAAGCTTGCTAGATCAACTGACAGAGATTTTTACCTAAAGTATATATAAAAAAAAAGTAATGAATAATTTTTGGTCAGTATAATTATCATTACAAAATGAAATCTCTCTGAATGGTAGGATTGTTCAGTAGCAATCTTTAATTAAACCAGTGGATTGATGGATAATAGTGACAGATAACAAGAAGCAAATACTGGTTGTCAAGATGAATAATGTGTCAAGTGAGAAAAATATTTGTAATTTATGAACTGAAAAAAGAGCAAAAGGAGACAGCAATACAAGACAGGACCTTACATAGATAGACACAAGCCTGACTATGTGGTTAAGAAGCTCGCTTTGCAAAGATGTGGTTCTGGGTTTATGTCCCCGTAACTTAGCAGTTCGGCAAAAGAGACCAATAGAATAAGTACTAGGCTTACAAAGAATAAGTCCTGGGGTCGATTTGCTCGACTAAAAGCAGTGCTCTAGCATGGCCGCAGTCAAATGACTGAAACAAGTAAAAGAGTATGTGTACCTTTGTGTCTGTGTTTACCCTACCACTACTGTTTTGATAACTGGTATTGGTTTGTTTACATCCCCACAACATAACAGTTTGGCAAAAAAACAAAACTGACAGAATATGTACCTCATTTAAAAATAAGTACTGAGGTGATTTATTCAACTTCAAAGTAGTGCCCAGCATGATTACAGTTCAATGACTGAAACAAGTAAGAAATTAAAGATATATACAAATATATTTTGCACTTGTAGGCAACTAGTAGGCTCAGATGTTTAACAACTATACCACACACAGAAACAAAATTAGATCGAAAATACTAAAGAATAATACTTGCATACTCTATCAAATTTCTCACAAAAATAGAAGATTAATCATGGAAGCCAAGCTTATATTGTAACACAATGCCAAATCAAACACACTAGCAACACGCACACATCAGAAAATGTAGCTACATACATGCAAAATTTAAGTGGGAAAGCCTACATAAATTTGATCATAACAAGTCTACAAAAATTTGACCAGTGTATAAGAAGCAACACAAATGTCAAATGTATTTCATTTCTTTAAAAAAAGACTGTGAATGTCTAGAAACAAAGAACATGGATTAAGGAACTTTGTGGTTCTAGATTAATTACAATAAATTGATATGAAAGTATGAAAATAAAACTTGTAATAAAAATGATAAAACTGGAACATAGTCACGTCTTTAATGAAACGGATCAAAGTAAAGAAGATATGAATATATATTATTCTTTTGTTCTTTTACTTATTTTAATCACTTTGACTGTGGCCATGCTGGAGCACCATAATTCTTTTTTTTTTTTTAACAGTATATCTTGAGGCAAATAAAGCTATAAATAAAAGTGTGTAAATACAGGATTAAAAAAATCTTCGGATAAAAAAAAAGTTATGAGGCTGCCAGTAAGGTTTGAAACTCCCCACCCCCTATCCTTTGTAAACATGGGAGGTGTTCTGCCATAGGACCAAAGTAATCATTCAAATTTCTCACTCCATTTTAGAAACTTTATTCATACCATTGAGAATAGTATGTTGGTGATGCCATAAGAATTTATACACTTCGAAGTTTATTAGTCAGTCTAGACTCCACTTATGCAGATACTCTAGTAATAATTTGAAGTAGTTTGTTATATTTAACTTAAGTTACAAATTCTAGTATTGCACACCGCTTCTTAGTGTAACATGAAATACATACACACACACAAATGTATGTATGTATGTATATATATATATATATATATTATATATATATATATATATATATATATATGATGATATATATATATATATAATATATATTATAATAATAATAATAATAATAATAATAATAATAATAATAATAATAATAATAATGATAGGGAATATTATTCCAAAATTACAGGGAAAAATTCAATTTAGTAATAAATCAAATTTCACAATATATAATATATGTATATAAATTGGAGTAAATAAAATATAAATATATATTGTTATTTCATTATTTCTTTGTTGAATTGATAAAAGGTGGTTCTTCTCTAATTTATATACATACATACACACACACATATATATATACACACACACACAGATATACATACACAATATATACACATATATATACATACATATAATCATCATCATCATTATCATCATTTAACGTCTGCTTTCCATGCTAGCATGGGTTGGACGAAAATATATACATATATATACACCCATTTAGACTGACTCTTTCCCTAATTAGATGGGTTTTGACCCTCTCTATAACCTTCATTACTTGATCCAACAACTTGATACCTCTGTAATTATTTGTATCTAAAGTGTCACCTTTACCTTTGTAGCAGTTGACTATGGTGCTGCTACACCAGTCACTGGGTATGACTCCTTCATGTATCACCTGGTTGACTATATGGGTGACTAGGCTATAACCAACACCGCCAGATATTTTGAGCATCTCTGTGGTGATTCTTGATGGGCCAGGGGCTTTCCCTGTCTTCATACCCTTAATTGCTTTATCTACCAAGGTACTGTCAATGTGAAGACCTGTTGAAGCAAGTGATATCGAAATTGAAATCAAATTTGAATACTGGCATCCATGCTAGTGGAGCGCTAAGAGTACCATTCGAGCGTGATCGTTACCTGCGTCGCCTTACTGGCACTTGTGCTGGTGGCACATGAAAAAAACATTCGAGCGAGGTCATTGCCAGTGCCGCTGGACTGGCTCCTGTGCAAGTGGCACATAAAAAGCAACATTTGAGTGTGGCCGTTGCCAGTACTGCCTGACTGGCCCTCGTGCCGGTGGCACTTAAAAGCACCCACTACACTCTCGGAGTGGTTGGTGTTAGGAAGGGCATCTAGCTGTAGATCAGATTGGAGCCTGGTGCAGCCATCTGGTTCGCAAGTCCTCAGTCACATCATCTAACCCATGCTAGCATGGAAAGCAGACGTTAAATGATGATGGTGATGATGATGATATACGTACATATATATAAACATACATACACACACAGATATCTACATATATGTGTGTGTACACACATGCATGTGCATGAAATCTATTCTGTCTCAAAACAGACAACTGTTACTTTAGTGAGGTTCCATCTGGATGACATTCGCTGAAGTGTTAGGAAGATTTCAGCAAATTTATACATAACTTAATTCCTCTAGAAACCAATGAAACTACAAACTAATTATGAGACTAATTATCACACTAATTATCAACAGAGACAGACAGTGTTGATGTGATTTGGTGAAATTAATAAATCCTAATTATTGAAATGGGAGGAAACATAATTCCGTCTCATCTGATAAACCAAATTCCTGTGTTTTATTGTGAGGTTAACTCTCTTAATCTTTTTCTGTTTTTAGGAATAGATGATTTGACCCTGCCAAAAAAATAAAGTAAATAAATAAATGAATAATAAAAATATAAAAAAAAAAACTGCATGAACTGTCCGTTAAAAAAGCTCAATGTCACTGCTAATATAAATTGATAATCTGTGAAATCCCAATTAAGTAATTAAATCTAGCTAATTCAGATAGAATAAAGAGAGCTGAGAGATTTTTCTTAAGTTAAAAAAAAAATTGATACTTAAGGATATTGTTCAAACAGATTAACTTCAAAGTCTACAGATATATGAGAAGGTTAATAAAAACAACATTGCACAGAGAATACCAGACAGCCTTATTACAAGTGGAGCTGACATTGACCTTGTGTTGCATAAAGTAATAGTTTTTTTTTTATCAGTATGGGTGATACTATAGCAATCTATGCCATTACTACAGCACATCAAATTCAAATGCCTGTGCAGCTCATTATTGAACACATAAAGTGTGTGTGTGTGTGTAGACAGATATATAGGCAGATAGATAAATAGAGATATATAACTAGATAAATAGATATGAATATAGATGTAAATACAGACAAGCAGATGTAATTATAGATATAAATACAAATAGACAGAAAGATATTTGTTGCAGTTGTTGTCTCTGGGTCAACCTGTATCGAGCTGACCTATAACCAAAAGTATTCCAACCAAGGCCATCCTGTCAGATGAGGGATATCTAGGTATACAAATGATTCAACTCTGTCCTTCCCTTTTTAAAGATAGGTAGGGCATGATTTGACATAAACTCATGGTCATTGTTGGGAATGGGAGGAGGAGGTGGAAGGTAATTGCAATAAATGTTTAACCCTAGGTCAGTCCTGAATGACCAGACATAGATTAGTCAATCAGAGTTGACCAGGTTCTTCCAATCATGACTACCCCAGCTCTTCTTTATCAGGGATTGGCATATATCCGTTGTATCCTTCCACGTTTAAGACAACAAGGTGTGATTTGAAGGAGGTTTGGCTGCTATTTCTAGGTTGAGCAGCTATGTATGGACTTATTTGTTGGTTCATTATAGGCTGTAGTAGTCTTGGTTGTTGTAGTTAATGAAATATATTTTATTAGTTGTAGTCGTATTCAATGCTGTTATTGTTGTAGCTGTTATTGCATTGGTTTAGATATGGTAATTGCTCTCACTGCTGTCGAAGCCAAAATGTGATAACAGTTCATATATAACCAATATTATTGCTAATGTTGTTGTTGTTGCTGTTGTTATGTTGTAGTAATCATTGCATCTATTGCTTGTGCCGATGCAGCAGCTGTTGTGGTTGATGTCATTGCTATGGTTTTAATTGCTTCGGCTGTCGTTTCTTAATCTCTATTAAAAGACTGAGACCATTCTAGCACATCTAATTACATTTAAGTTTATGGACTAAAGTGAGAGGTGGGCCAAAGAAGGAAGCAGGTTAATGCAGGAAGCCTCTAAGTGGTCAGTCAAACTGCTAAAAATAGCACCAAATCTCTTTCGAAATACACTATCTTTCATAAAGACAAGACGCATTAGATAATGTAATTCCAATCTCTAAAAGGAGAGAATGGTCATAGCTAAAACACCTTTGATCATAGATATACTCAATCAAGGCCGACCTAGGGCTAAACAGCAAAATCTACATTTACGAGAAATTCTAATAAATGAGGTGGGTATTTTAGGTTTAAAAAAAAAACCCAGAAAAGCGTTAATACACAATAAAAAAAATCTTCAAAGTCTTTCTATATCAGGGAATACACTATAGCAATAAAAATATATAAAAAGATACTATTTTTTGACAAATATCAAAAGGTTGTATGCTATTAGCAATTAACTGAAATATATAAATAATTGTAATTCAAATAATATGCTTAACAAAAATATTCCAGATTTAGCAGCTAAATGGTTCTCTACATAGTCTTTCAGGCTAAAAAATTATAAAATTATTACAGAGTTGAAGCAGAACATTAGGCAAAATGCTTTGCAAATGTTTGTTTTTGGCACTTTATGTTCTAAGTTGAAATCCTGCTGGCTTTAAGTTAGTCTTTCATTGTTCCAGTGTTGATAAAATATAATACCTGTTAACTACGAGAATCAATTTATTCGACCACACCTACCTCTCCCAAACTTATGGCTATTATTATGGTATTTTGGTATGGACCAAATGTGTTGTGAAACTTATCAAGTGTTACTGGATTAAAACTTTTGCTTTTTTAAAATTGTTTTGTTAATGTAGCCAGTTGAAAAGAATCATCAGACACAGTGGTAAACGAATAACACAGGAGAGATATGTTACAAAAGACAGAGGTTTCAGGCACAAGATATAAATTTAATAAACCAGAAGAAAGAGTACATGACTGTCTTGCCTAAAATGGGAAAGGTTTTCACAAAAGAAGAGCACTAACTGTTCAGATTTCCAATCAAGCTTGTAGCAGTGAATGCCTGGTCTTCAGAGGGCATAGAATGAGGTTACAGACTGTGTCAGTGCATAACACACTTGCCCACAGATTGTGCTGCAATGTATGGAACTGCACGATAAGGGCTACAGCCAGAAATTTTGGAACAAATGCATGCCCTTGGATAATCATTACCTTTACAGCACAGTATGGTTAAGTGGGGAGTGCCGGGATAAAAGAAAACAATGTGGTTGAGAAGGGTTTTTATGGACTTGCAAATCTTGATGACCTCTGAAAACTACAAAGGTATTTAGAGCTGTATTCCATCCATTACAAAAGGCCTAGTTGTTATAAGTGTGGCAGGAAGAAAAGCCACTCAAGGACTTTCTGCCAAGAGAAATTTGAAATATCAAGAAAAAGAAAGAGTAGGGCAGCAGCAGGTGCAGAAACAATAACAGCAGAACCCAGGAACTGCTATTTTAAGAGAACCATCAGTTGCAGTTCTAAGGATAGATGACAGACTCATTTCATCCTCAGTATCAGAAGGTTATGATCAGAAAACCAAAAGCAACACCCCACAAAAAAAGCACCCAGTACACTTTGTAATGTACTTGGTATTAAGAAGGGCATTCAGCCATAGAAACCATGCTAAAGCAGACACTGGAGCTAAATGCAGCCCTCTGATTCATTAGATCCTGTTGAACCAATGCCCAATGTATGGTAAATGATGATGACAATGATCACGCACACACACACATATATATATATATGACTATTGTCTCATCTTGTCAGATGATAACTGTTGTATTTCAACTTAGTTGCTCTGATTTACTTTTTTTTTGCATGTGCATGGATATCCGTCATGGCAGGACTTTATAATATACAAAATGGACCAAGGAATGAAATGATAGTGAAACATCTGTATGTCACTGGATTTAAGAAACAAAAGCATGTACGACACCTCTGACTCTCTCAGTCACCATAAAAGGTTCCAGTGAGTGCAAGTTTTATGTCAAAGTAACTTTCTCCAAGAAGGAGTTAACTTTCCCATAGTTTTGTTAAAGGTAATGGGAGCAACCTCTACCCTTGATTGAGGCGTGGTAAGAAGCTTGCTTCACATCCGCATGGTTCGGGTTCAATCCAACTGTATAGCACCTTGAGCAAGTGTCTTCTAGTATAGCCTTGGGCCGACCAAAGCCTTATAAGTGGATTTGATAGATGGACACTGAAAAAAACTCATTGTGTGTGTGTGTTTGCTCCTTCACCACCACTTGACAACCAGTGCTGGTGTGTTTGCATCCTAGTAACTTAGCTGTTCAGCAAAAGATATTGCTACAATAAGTACCAGGCTTAAAAAAAAGTACTGGGATTGACATATTCGGCTAAAAAAAATTCTTCAAGGCGGTGCCCCATCATGGCGACAGTCTAGTGATTGAAGCAAAAAAAAAAGATATATACATACACATATATATATATGTGTATATACATATATATATATATATATATATATACACACACATATATACATATATATTTTTATATATACACATACACACACACACTGATATATATATATATGTGTATATATATATATATATAATATATATATATATATATATATATATATAACCACACATATGTATATACACATATATACATACACACATACATTTGTGAGTCGTCATGCTTGTGTGCATACATACATACATATACACACACACACACATGCATAATACAATATATGCATATTCACGTATATATTTAATATTAGATATGAATTCACTGCATATTATTTACCTATGTTGCTTTCTTGGCCCCCTTCCTCCCACTCACACGTCCACCACCATAACCACCATTCACCATTTCCCAAGAATTCTATTCACAAGACAAACAAGCTACTTAGAGACGTCACGGTAGGCTGTTGAGCTGCCTGGCCCGCCAACAAACATATTATCAATACAATATTCTCTTTCCTATAAATTTCATATTAAAAAATATGATGATGATGATCATCATCATCATCAGATATGATGGACGATGGTAATGATGATGAAAGTTTTAAGGATGATGATGATGATGATGATGATAACGGTGGTGGTTGTGGTGGTGGTAGTGGTGGTGATACTGATGATTGGTCTGTTGGTGCTTTGCTAGAGAAGATCAAAGTAAAAATAAAATGTGGCTTCTCTTATTAATAAATGAATTGGTGTGTCCTCATGAAAGAGAGCTTATATGTGGTCTGATTGGAAAATTCTGTTTTCCAATCAAACCATATATTCTTTATCTTTCTTTTTCTTCTTTTTTTTTCCTTAATATGAAATATGCTGCTATCACCATACTTTTTATATGGGCTAATCTGGCTTTTGGTGATCGAAACTAATCATAACATCATTAGTAAACACACTGCTAGCAACAACCTCAAACTCTATTGAAAACAAATGAGTCATTTGAACCAACAAGAAGAGCCATGATAGAGTTGCTTAACTTCCAAGAAATGGCAGCTGTACATTGCTTAAATCATACAACCTTTACTTTATCAGAAAAAAAATAATAAATACAAGTGCAGTCATGGCTGTGTGGTAAGAAACATGCTTCCCAACCACATGGTTCCAGGTTCAGTCCCATGCCATGGCACCTTGGGCAAGTGTCTTCTACCATAGCCTTGGGCCGACCAAAACATGGTGAGTGGATTTGGGAGATTTGGTAGGCAGAAACTGAAAGAAGCTTGTATATATATATACTGGATCATCCCAAAAATAATACTTATTTTATTTTTCAAAATTAAGATAAAAAGTTATTTTTTAATCTAAAATATTCTCTCCTTCATTTTCTACAATGCTCTTCCATCTATCTGGTAGACTTGCAAGGCCCCTCTTCCAAAATTCATCTGTCCGTTCCAAAAAATACTCCTCCAGTACTGTTCTGAACTCATTTACAGAATTCATATTTTTTCCAGCTAAATGATTTTGAAGACTGCAGAATAAATGATTATCAGATGGGGCAATGTCTGACGAATACGATGGGTGGAGCATTGTTTCCCATTCAAACTGCTCCAGCCTTTGGAATGTCATCCTCATTGTATGTAGCCGGGCATTATCCTGATGGAAGAACACCTTTTGTCTTGAAACCAAAGAGTCATTTTTCTTCAAGCACTGCCTTAAACCGATCAAGCTGCTTGCAGTAGATCTCCTTTGTTATCATTTGGTTTGGGTTTAAAAGTTCAAAGTGGACTAAACTTTCCATATCCTACCAAACAGATAACATCTTATGCAGGTGAAGACCTTCTTTAGCCAGGAGTGCCAGTGTTTCTCCTTTCCCTACCCATGTCTTTGGTGCTTGACATTTTTACAGAGAATCCATTTCTCATCACCAGTCACTATTTGGAGCTACCCCTAAGTATCAAGCCAATTACCATTTTATTCTCCAACAATCACTATTTTGAGTCACACCTTGGATTCACCATTTGGCAAGTGTGATACCTGATGTGGCCAATTGATTCTTCAGGATCTTGATCATGCACCTCTTACAGCTCACTCACTTGGAATCAGGCAGGATACAGTGACTGGTTGCATTAGTCCAGGTTGGATGACATCTAGAGGGTTCTGACCAACCTGCATTGGCAATCCTGGGTAAGGGGATTGTTGAGCTGATGAATGCACCCTTTGGATATGTGGTACCGTCTACTTTAAAACATACTGGTACAAGCTACAGCCACTGGATTGGGACAGGGCCTCCTCCATGCCTTTGCTATAGTGAGTACACCCTCATGGTACCACCCTCATTAAAAACAAAGAAATGATTTCTTTTTGGTAAAGTAGCCTAATGCCACACAGTGAGAATGAGTCTGAAACCAAATAGTTGGGAAAAGAACTTAACCACATGACCATATAAATGATTTACCTTTCTCAGACTTTTTCTTTGTACTAGGAAAAACGAAGACAGACACATGTGCACACACAGACACACGGATTATTTTGTATCTAATCAAAATTTGAGTATTCATGAAGTTTGTGTGTGTGTGTGTGTATACATGTGTGAAGGAGCATGTACATGTATCTGTAGGAGTGTGCATGTGTAAGTGTTGGTGCATATATGTGTGTGTGGGCACTTGTGTGGGAGTGCCTGCATGTGTATGTGTGGGAGGCATGTTTGTGTAGGATGCATGTGTGTGGGATGCATGTGTGTGTGTAGGATGCATGTATGTGTGGGGGGATGCATGTGTGTGTAGGGTGCATGTGTGTGTGAGAGGGTGGATCTGTGTGGGAGTTGCATGTGTGTGTGGGTAGGTGGGTAGTTGGGCCTGTGTGTGTGTGAGTGTGTGTGCACATGTGTGTAAGTCTTAATGCACAAACAGAAGGAAGAATATTATATATATATATATATATATATATATATATATATAGTAGAACCTATTCATTCATGGCGGCTCATTCATTCTATCACTACCCAGCGCTTATGTCGTTCTGTCACCTGGAGGATTCCTAACAGCAAGAAAACACTGAGAAGTAACTACAACAACAGTGCACTGAGAGTACTATTTCTTTTGTTTTTATTACCACCACATGTGTGTATGTGTATGTGTGTGTATGCATATGTCTATGTGAAAAAATGAGAAAAAGAAAAAAGAGAGAGAGAGAAAGCACAGGGTTAGTACTCCTATTGATTAGTGGTGTTGTAGGTGACAAAAGACATTTCTGCAAACAGTGTACTGCAGTTCACTACTGCAGTACAGACTGCTAATTTCACCTTCAATATGTCTCTGCAACTGAATATGTTAATAAATTTTTGTTATTTGTAGCATAATTCACAGCTTGTAAATAGCATAGGGACTGCTACATGAAAGCTTGTCAATGCTACAAGCGAAATCTCAACTACCACCAACTCAAAAACTATATCACCAACAATAACGATTATGATTTCTTTTATTCACCACAAGGGTGGCAGTTAAAAGAGACTGTACAAGAACAAATTACAAAAGCTGTGTGAGTGTGTGTGTGTGGTGGGGTTATGCATAATTGACTGTAGATATAAAACAAATAGGTATAGAAAACAAAAAGTAGTAACATGTCTATCATCATCAACATATAATGTTCATTTTTGCTATGCTGGTGTAGGTAGGATGGTTTGACAGAAGACTGCACCAAGCTCCAATGTCTGTTTTGATATGATATCTGCTCTTTCCTAATGCCAATCATAATATTAACAATAATAATAATAATAATGATAATAATTCTTTCTACTATAGGCACAAGGCCTGAAATTTTGGGGGAGAGGCCAGTCAATTAGATCAACCCCAGTACACAATTGGTACTTAATTTATGGGCCCCAAAAGGATGAAAGGCAAAGTGGACTCTGGCAGAATTTGAACTCAGAACTGCCAACTCACTGCCTTAATTAATAATAACAACAGTTTCAAATTTTGATACAAGGCCAGCAATTTTGGGGGAGGATGTCAGTTGATTACACTGACCCAAATGCTTGAAAGGCAAAGCTGACTTCAGCTGAATTTGAATTCAGAACATAAACATGGACAAAATCTGGCTAAGCATTTTGCCTGGCATGCTAATGGTTCTGCCAGCTCACCGCCTTATTGATAATAATAATGATTTCAAATTTTGGCACAAGGCCAGCAAGTTCAGGGGAGGAAACCAGTTGATTACATCAACCTCAGTGCTCAACTGGTACTTATTTTATCAAAGCATGAAAGGTAAAGTTGACCTTGGTGGAATTTGAACTCAGAACAAAAAGATGGATGAAATGCCACTAAGCACACAGCCCAGCATGCTAATGGTTCTGTCGGGTCACCACCTTGTTCATAATAATAACAATAATCCTTTCTACTGTAAGCACAAATTTGTGCTGCAAAGTGGCTGAGCTCCTTTCGAGTGTTGGGCCTCATGGAGGTGAGGTAGCTGAGTTCCTTTTGAGTGTGGGGCCTCATGGAGGCAATGACCAAGACCTTTGGCATTATGTTGTGCTTGAGAAGAAGACCCATCAAGCCAAGCAAAATCGCAGTTGTGGAAGTTACCGGTGTCATGCAAATGACATTTGTTCTGGTGGCATGTAAAAGCATCCATTATACTCTCAAAGTAGTTAGCATTAGGAAGGGCATCCGGCTGTAGAAAACCATGCCAAATCAGACTGGAGCCTGGTGCAGCTATCCAGCATGCCAGCTCATCCAACCCATGCCAGTATGGACAACGGATATTAAATGGTGATGGTGATGATGATGATGATATATGTGACAGATTTCTACCCAGTTTTGGTCTACCCAATTCACTCACAAGACATTGGTCAGTAGGTGGTTATAGTAGAAGACACTTGCCCAAGGTGCCAGACAATGGGTCTGAACCCAAGACCACATTGTTGGGAAGCAAGTTCTCAACCACACAGCCAATGCCTGCACCTATATATATATATATATATATATATATATATATATATATATATATATATACATAGACACACACACACACACACAAAATGAAGATGAGAATGAAGCCCATGGAGCACTAACACAGCAGAGTGTCATATACTCTTTCTGCTAATCTGGATGTGAAAAGAGATGACCTCAGAGATGCAATCATTATTGCCATCTTCAAGAAAGGTTGCAATTCAGACTGGAAGGCCAATAGACTTAGTACTAAATGTATACTGGAGTTAATTCAATAAACTATGTTCCCACCTGACATATCGCTGGCTTTATATCTAAATTTTAAATTATTAGTAGCATCATTACTAATACGCCAACATAATATGAAATAAATTTGGTATTCCAGAAACATATGCTCAAAATGCATATTGTGTGGCTGTAGCATCAAACTCCAAGAAGAAAAATCCCATTAGAATGTTTTACTCTGGTAGTCATAAGATTGAAAAGACATAGCTTGTTGATATTTCAAAGTGGAACCTTAATTCACGCAGGGTTGAGAAAATTTTTGATATTAGTTTATCGATAATTCTTTAATGAATGTAAAGCTAATGCTAAAATGCAAAGTTATTCAATCCCTAGAAATCAAGACATTTTTATATACGACTATAAACTCTTTTTTTCCTTTCTTGTTATCACAGTGACTAGATGTGACATCCGCAAACTCTTCTGCATTAAAACCAACCATATCAGGCCCAAATATTCTACTTGCTTTATCTTCAAACCAGTCAGACCCTGTCTCTCATACCTACCCTATAATGTCATTCTAAAGATATACAACCACATCATAAAAATATTGAAGCTACAAGATAATGCATGGTTATTTTAAAACAACATGAATAACTAAGCATTACATTTGACAGACTAATTTGAATGCTAAAGGGTTAAGGATCTTTAAAACTGCATTGCCAATTCAATACAATGTTCTCAAGAACTAGAAGCATATCCTTTAAAGTTTTACTCCATAGAGCAAGAGACTCTCTTTTCTCTCTATTACTTGTTTCAGTCATTTGACTGCGGCCATGCTGGAGCACCGCCTTTAGTCAAGCAAATTGACCCCAGGACTTATTCTTTGTAAGCCTAGTACTTATTCTATCGGTCTCTTTTGCCGAACTGCTAAGTTACAGGGACATAAACACACCAGCATCCGTTGTCAAGCAGTGTTGGGGGGACAAACACAGATACACAAACACACACACACATATATATACATATATACGACAGGCTTCTTTCAGTTTCCGTCTACCAAATCCACTCACAAGGCTTTGGTCGGCCCGAGGCTATAGTAGAAGATACTTGCCCAAGGTGCCACGCAGTGGGACTGAACCCAGAACCATGTGGTTGGTAAGCAAGCTACTTACCACACAGCCACTCCTGCTCCTATATATATAATTTTAAATGTCTAATTGTTTCAGAATAGTAATAGTGTTTAACAAAATAATTTCTCAAACTAGTAACCTCATCTTTAATAATGTATGCTTACTATATTTACAATGCACTCCATTCTGATTAACCTCCAGTTGTTATAAAGGTGTTCTGTTCCTGGATGCATAACAGTTGGTTTTGAAATAAAGGTCCTTGGTTTAAACCTACTCTGATACACATCAGATAATGATTGGAAATGAAATTGGTTAAAACTCAGTGCAGATGTAAAAATACACTCTAAAGATGAAGCTTATAACTTGCAAATAATCTTAACCCAATACATGCTCAAAGTATATAAATATACTGCATAATTCTTTAATTATGATCATTATTATTCACAATAAAAACAGTTATTTCTCACACTGATTACAAGGTCTTCAAGTTTTACAAGAAAGACATCACTGTCTGAAGCAGCCTTGGTCCCTTTCGTTTATCTTAAAAGGATGGAAAGCAAAAAGCAAAGCTGACCCCTTTACGGTTTGAACTTAGAACGACAAGGGATAATGTTAAATACACTTTTTCCGTTTTTGCTGAGTTCAGACAATTGGCTGTAACCACATAGAGGAACTACCATCAAAAAGTAAGCTGATGCTTATGGCTTAAATAAAAAAGCATGTACTCATCTGGTCATACCATGCTGTTTTGACTCAATCAGACAGACTCTATCAATACAAAATTCTTTCATGCTGCAAATGGGGAAGCAATCTGCTATATGATTGGCTGTCATAGTTACCCAACCTACTGAGAATCACTGCAGCAATATTGTTTTAAATATTGACACAAGGCCAACAATTTTAGTGGGAGGGGTTAGTTGATTGCATCATCCCCAGTCCTAAAATGGTAATTATTCTATTGAACTTGAAAGGATGAAAAGCAATGTTGACCTCAGTGAAATTTGAACTCTGAATGTAAAAAGTTGGAAAAAACACTGCAAGGCTTGTTGTCCAACACTCTAACAATTCTGCCAACTTGCCACAGCTATAATAATTATAGAGATTTCTAGAATAGGTCCAAGATAATAAATTCACAGGGAAGGAAAGGGATCTAAATAATTTTTTAGGTCCAGCACTTCATCAGTGTTTATTTTACCAACTGTGAGGATGAAATGCAAAGATGAAACCCTGTGGCAATATTTGAAGTACAAGGATGTAATAAAGCACCACAAGACATTTTGTCTGATGCTCTACTAATTAAGCCATTTACAACACTTTTGGTTATAAGAATAATTCTTTCTAATTTTGACACAAGGCCATTAATATTGACATTGATGATGATGATTAACCCCAGCACTTGACTATGTATTTTAATGAACCCAGAAGAATGAAAAGCAAAGTTGACTCAGGTGGAATTTGAACTCAAAATGTTTAACAGCATTTCTTCTGACTCATTATGCTAATGATTCTACTAGCTCACTGACTGATGATAATAATAATAATAATTATCCTTTCTACAATAAGCACAAGACCTGAAATTTGGGGGAAGGGATAGTCAATTTTATTGGGCCCCAGTACTCAACTGGTACTTATTTTATTGACCCTGAAAGGATGAAAGGAAGAGTCAACTCTGGCAGCATTTGAACTCAGAACATGACGATGGACATAATGATTTAGTCAGCTTACCACCTTAATAATAATAATGATGGTTTCAAATTTTGGCACAAAACCAGCAACTTCTGGGGTGGGGTAAGTTGTTTACATCAACCCCCAGCACTCAACTGGTACTTATTTTAATGACATCAAAATGATGAAAGGAAAAGTTGACCTCAGCAGAATTTGAACTCAGAATGTGAAGACAGACAAAATGCCACTAAGTATGTTGCCTGGCACGCTAACAATTCTGCCAGCTCACCACCATAACAGTAATAATAATAATAATAATAATAATAATTAGAAGAATAAGAATTTTGTTTATTTAAGATAAAGGCCAGCAATGGTGTATGAGAAGCAATGTTGACCATGGCAAGATTTGAACTCAGAACATAAAGAGACCAAACTAAATATCACAAAGCATTTTACCCAACACTTTAATGATTCTGCCAATTCACAGCCCTAAAACCTGGTGTTACCTCTGGCCTTGCCAGTTCTTGTCAAGCTGTCCAACCCATGCCAGCATGAAAAACAGACATTAAATGATGATGATGTGATTCAAGCACAGGCACAAGGCCCAAAGTTTGGTTGTGGGAGTGGGTGTGGGTGGGTTAGTCCAGTAAATTGCCCCTAATATTTGACTCTGGTGGGGTTTGAACTCAAAAGAACTGTAACTAAATACCACAAGGTATTTTTCTTTTTTACCATCATTCTTATGATTCTGCCAATAACAATAATAATAGTGACTACAAAAACATGATATTATTAGTACTAAAATAACAAACCATTATTTTGCCTTTAACAAATCACTACCTCAATTACTCATATTTAATTCTGCCACCACCACCACAACCAAAATAATACTAACACATCACAAATAATACCAAAATTGAAATAACAGTGGAGATTCTATTATTACTACTAAGATAATAATATCAACACTTCACAAATTACACTAATATAACAACACCGAGTACGTTGCTACCACCATTGAGATAATAATTCTGACATAGTCACTAATGGTAAATATAACAGCAACAATGAGCTAACAATGGTGGCTCTCTCTATGATTGATTCATCCGCTAGAAATAGCAGACAAATTTTCCACTTACATCATACTCCCTTTCTCCACCATCTTAACACACACATATGGAAAAAAAAAAAAAAAAAAAAAAAAAAAAAACGGAAGAGAAAGAAAAGATGTTCGATAATACAGTTCAAGACATAGAGCGGTTGAATAAGAAATGGTATATATTCATAGCTGGAATGTCTTTGATCACAGGTCTATTTGATTAAAGCTGACTTGAGGCAAAACAACAACAACAACAACAGAGACATCACCACTGGAACTATTATCACTATTATTATTACTATTATTATTATTATTATTATTATTATAACAACAACGTAGAGCATTAATATCGTTAATATGTTCACGCCACAATTAGCACAGTCGCCAAGCCACCCCTGCCAACATTGTTACGAATGGTTCAAAATTAAATTAACCATCATCACATTTAATGGAAAGTATATTACCTTGGTTGCCATGCTACAGAAAGCTGACACCTTATAGTTTATCGGGGTAGCATTTACTACACCCTACAATGATACATACTGTTCTTGTTATTAATAAAGTAGTATCTATTGCACTTGATACTCTCATTGTTTGTTGGAAGTATTATAAGGTAATTGCTTTAAAAAATAGCACACACACACACACACATAGCTTGTATGTGTAATAGAGAGTGTGTGTGAGAAAGAGAAAGAGAAAATGTGTGTGTACAGGTATATATTTCTTTATTGCCCACAAGGGGCTAAATATAGAGGAGACAAACAAGGACAGACAAACGGATTAAGTTGATTACATCGACCCCAGTGCGTAACTGGTACTTTATTTATCAACCCTGAAAGGATGAAAGGCAAAGTCGACCTCGGCGGAATTTGAACTCAGAACGTAACGACAGACGAAATACGGCTACGCATTTCGCCCGGCATGCTAACGTTTCTGAGCCATATGGTTGAACAGTTTGTTTCTCAACCACATGGTTAAGGGTTCAATCCCACAGCATGGTACTTTGAGCAAGTGTCTTCAGCTATAGCCCACGGTTGTCGACTTTGCCTTTCATCCTTTCGGAGTCGATTAAATAAGTACCAGTTACACACTGGAGTCGATATAATCAACTTAATCCGTTTGTCTGTCCTTGTTTGTCCTCTCTGTGTTTAGCCCTTTGTGGGTAGTAAAGAAATAGGTATTTCGTCTGCCGCTACGTTCTGAGTTCAAATTCTGCGGAGGTCAACTTTGCCTTTCATCCTTTCGGGGTCGATTAAATAAGTACCAGTTACACACTGGGGTCGATATAATCGACTTAATCCGTTTGTCTGTCCTTGTTTGCCCTCTCTGTGTTTAGCCCTTTGTGGGTAGTAAAGAAATAGGTTAACCAAAAACTCGTTAGTAGATCTAGTAGATGGAAACTGGAAGAAGTCCCTTGTAAATGCATGTGTGTGTGTGTGTGTGTGTGTTTGTGTGTGTTTATATGTGCAGGTATGTACGCAAGTGTGTGTGTGTGGGGGGGGGGAATATGTTTGTGTTCATGTCACTTTGCTTTGATAACAAGTGACAGTTGTAAACGAGTGTGACTGTCATATAAGAAGTGTTTCTCATTTCCAATCTTCCATGAAAAACATGTCCAGCAAGGGTGGAATATTGCCTTGTTTAGCAACAGGTAAGTGTTGGTGACAGGAAGGGCATCTGGTTGTAAACAAAAAATCTGTCTCAATGAATTCCATCTGACCCATGCAAGCATGGAAATGTGGATGTTAAAATGATGATGATGTGTGTGTGTGTGTGTGTGTGTGTGTGTGTGTGTGTGTGTGTGTGTGTGCATGGTTAAGAAGTTTGCTTCACATACACTTTGGTTTCAGTTTTGATCCCTCTCGGAGGCACCACGGACAAGAGTCTTCTATAACCTAAGACTGAACTAATACTTTGTGAATGAACATTGGAAGATAGAAACACAGAAGCCCATTGTCTGTGTATGTGTGTGTGTTGTAGAAAGGAGTGCAAATGTGTATGTGTGCATGTATTTGTCTTCATATGGTCATTGGTTGCAGCATGTTTATGCAGTTTATACTGAGGACCAACATGGGGAATTACAACCGTGTTTCGTGGTCTGCTACCACAACAGCTCCTTTATAGGATCCAGTTAGCTCAAGACATCATCAGGAGGAACCATGTCCGGTTTCGGCCCCTACTCCTCTACCATTTTGACATGGCGGGGCTCACCCTTTCGGAGGTGTCTTCAGCTCTGGTGTTGGGTGCATGTCTTCTTTCTTCTGTTCCCTGGCCTCTTCGGTGTAATGCCAATGAGTGTCAGCTGGTGACTGACTGACTTGTCAAATTTTTTCCCTTTAAATTGGCAGTAGAGTTGAAGTACCTTGCTTAAAAAAAATAAGTACTGGCCTCAAATAAGGCCTTAACAAGCCTCATCCAGACAAAGCCAACATGGAGAGAGCAGACACAAAAAAAAATGATAATGATTTTATGTGTCTGTGTTTGTGTGTATAATAGTTATTTTCCATACATACAATATTAAAAGATTACATTTATAACAAGAGAGAAGAAAAATAAAACAGGAAAAAAAAATAACAATGAGAACTGAAGCATAGATATTTTGCTAGCTGAGCAATCATGCATATCAGTACACCTCAGGGGGTTTGCAACCTCCTCTGTCAAATTAAACACACAAATGCTATATGTATAGTACTCAGGCTCTTACTTCAATGCACACACACACACACACACACACACGCACCTAACATATATTTCATATGAAACCTTCTTGGTAACCTTGTATGAGCAAAGTATGATAAATTTCTACCAATGTTTAACACAGTAAGATATGCTGCTTTTGATTTAAAGCAAATTTCTGCTTGACAACACACAGGTGGTGATTTCACAGAATCATTAGAGCTACTGGTCAGAACGTAAGTGGTATTTACCTTCAGAGTTCAAATCCTGCTGACCTCGACTTTGCTTTATGTCTTTGTGGGGCCAGGATGTCAGTAAAATAACTATCCATGAAGTTATTATAACATCAACTAGATGTGAATGGGATAATAATAATAATAATATAATAATAATAATAATAATAATCATAATTCTGGGCCTGTCAATAATTATTCTTTCCACACCGGAAAAAAAAAGGCCTGAAATTCTGGGAAAGGTGTATACAGTTGATTACACTGACACCAATGACACAGGTACTTATTTTATCAACCTCCAATCAGATGGAAAGCCAAGTTGATCTAGGGAGAATTTGAACTCAGAACTCAATCAATAATAATTATAGTAATTATAATAATTCTTTCTAATATAGGCATAAGGCCTGAAATTTTGGAGGAGGAGGCTACTTGATTATAACAACCCTTGGTGCTCAAATGGTACTTTATTTCAGAGACCCTAGAAAGAATGAAAGGGCAAAGTTGACCATAGCAGAATTTGATCTCAGAACGGAAAGCCAGAAAAAACGATGTTCGGCATTTTGTCCTGTGTACTCACAATTCTGCTAGTTTGTTGCCTTGTCAATAATAATAATCTTTTTCACTATAGGTACAAGGCCTGAAATTTTAAGGGTTGGGGTTGGGATGAGGGCTAATCGATCATATCAACTCCAGTCCTTGACCGGTGATTAATTTATTAACCCTTAGAGAATGAAAGACAAAGTCAGCCTCAGAGGAATTTGAACTCAGGACATAAATCCAGTAGAAATACTACTCAGCATTTGTTCCAGAGTGCTAATGATTCTGCCACCTTAACAGCAACAACAATAATAATCCTTTCTACTGTAGGCACAAGGCCAATAATTTCAGGACAGAGTATAAGTTGATTACATCAACCCTAGTATTCAACTGGTACTTTTTTTTTTCTGCCTTTAACCCTCCAAAGTGGAGTATAGGCCACTTATAATTGAATTCCATGTTGCATAATTTTTCGCTTCTGTACTTATACTCTGCCATGAATGTCCCCATTTTCTAGTTCTTTTTGTGTCGATCTCCTCCATGAGTTCTTAGGCCTACCTCTCTTCTATATCCATCCAGATTCCACTGTAAAGCATTTTTCGCTACATTTGGTGTGTCTTTTCTAATCCACTTCCACTTTTTCTTAAATATTTGCTCCCTAATCAAAACTTGATTTGTTCTTTACCATAGCTCCATATTGCTTATGTGTTCGGGCCATCTAATTTTAAATATACTATGCAAGAATATGTACTTATTTTATCAACCCCAAAAGGATGAAAGGTAAAGTCAATCTCATTGGAATTTGAACTCAGAATATAAATATGGACAAAATGCTACTAAGCAATAACAATAATAATAAAACAAATACAAATGAAGAAACAGACACAGTGTGAGTCTGACTTAACATAGAAAAGTAAGGATGTGTCCGTGTGTGTCTTTGGTGTCATGTCTAATGACTGTAACAATCTCTTGGCAGCAGATTGAATTTTTGAGAATATTTATAACAGCTCATTGAGTTAGGTGTACAGAATTTAGCAGTGACCAGCTGAAAAATGCAAGGGAGTGGTCTACAGGGGATTTGAATAATCTAGCAGTCTATGCACTTGCAGTCAAATATCATATCCACTTGGCTATTTTCCTTTTGATTTTATCAGTAGGCTGACTAGCATCATAATAAGATTACCAAGCTACAGTTAGTTCGCTCTGCATCAAAATAATGTGTGTGACATGGCTAAGGACACATCTCAAAACTAATGTTCAGAGGATTAAATAACATGGTATTAAGATTCTTTTTTTAACTCTTTTGATGCCAACTTGCCAGAAACTACCTCTGTTTCACTGATATAGAAACCACCGAATTTAAAGTGTTTATATTTTAAATTAAAAATTTCCATCATAGTTCTAATTTAGTCAAGTCACTCCAGACAAATTTAGTCACTTTACCGAATCCTTGCATAATCCTGGTTATTTTTAAAATTAATTGAAACACATGATGTATTTCATTAGAAATATGATTGTAATGGGGTAGTATCAAAGAAACAAAGTGCCTGAAATTCAATGTAAATATTTTTTATTTTTCATTGAAAAACAGATTATTGAAGATTATTTTTTTTCTTTGGAAAAAGATGAAATGATGAAAATTCAACAAAGCTCTTCCATTGGAAAAGAAATTGGTTTAGAAGATAAACATATAGAACAGGAAGGAGTCGCTTTGTGATTTCTTGACCTGTTGGAAATAGTAACCAAATATTCTCTGCAAATCACTCCATATCAACTCACACAAAATAAGGACTATGTAGACATAGGCAGCTATAAAAAGACAAGATGGTCATAACTGAAATGCTTTTGACCATAAACATAATCAATCAAGGTTGATTTAGGTGCAGGAGTGGCTGTGTGGTAAGTAGCTTGCTTACAAACCACATAAATCTGGGTTCAGTCCCACTGTGTGGCACCTTGGGCAAGTGTCTTCTACTATAGCCTCGGGCTGGCCAAAGCCTTGTGAGTGGATTTGGCACTGAAAGAAGCCTGTCGTATATATATGTATATATATATATATATGTGTGTGTGTGTTTGTGTCCCCATAACTTAGTGGTTCGGCAAAGAGATCGATAGAATAAGTACTAAGCTTACAAAGAATAAGTCCTGGGGTCGATTTGCTCGACTAAAGGCGGTGCTTCAGCATGGCCGCAGTCAAATGACTGAAACAAGTAAAAGAGTAAAGAGTAAGCTACACTACAACAGCAACGCCGCCATCACCACCACACTACCATAATATACATTAAGCTCTGACTTCCACAAATAAAAGCTGTCAATTTTGTCAGAAGTGTTAGTCCATGTTATTGAGCCAAAAGCAGGTGACTGGTATTTTATTGATCATGAAAGGATAGAAAAGAAGGTTGACATTAGCAAGATTTGAAACTAGAATGTATAAAGATTGGCAGCTTAATGCTGCAATATAATTTAGTCCCGTTCTCTAACAATTTAATCAATCATACACACACATTTTTACTATAGATACAAGGCCTGAAATTTTGAGAAGACAGCTGATTACATTGACCCTCGGTGCTCAGCCGATACTTTATTTTATCAACCCTGAAAGGATGAAAGGCAAAGTTGATCTAAATGGAATTTGAACCTAGAACGTAGAGTCAAAAGAAATGCCACAAAGCATTTCACCTGACACACTAATGATTCTGCCAGCTTACCATCTTCCTTCCAATCCAGCGATATATATTAAATGAAATTACATCCAATATACTAATAATGGTTTATATCTGCTTATATTAACACCCTTACCTGATTTAATAAATTCTCTTTCACACTTCATTAGTTATCAATAGTCATTCGTAATTTTGCACTTCTCTCCCACCACCAGAAAAGAAAAAGAAAAATGTGTATGTGTGGGTGAGAAAGAAAAACAGAGCACAAAGAAAACTCTCATATAAAAGACCTTCTCAGCTGAATGATATGAGAGAGCTACACAAAGAGAGTAAGTTCAGTGAACTGAATAAACTTGTAAAGAGCTTTAGTGCCAACCTTTCCCTTAATCTGACAACCACCACTTTACTTTACACCTTATCTTTTTTTGGATACTGAAAAGTGCCTTATCATCATGGACAAGAAATGAAGCGCAGTGTTTCTGTGTTTTAGATTTCTTTTTCCAGTTAGAAGGAACAGAAGCAGGCATTGCTGTGTGGCTAAGAAGCTTGCTCCCCAATCAGAGTGGTCTTGGGTTCAGTTTCACTGCATAGCATCCATCTATCTATCTAGGTCATTCCTCAGGATAACCCAAGACTGTTTCCACACATTTTCCCCCCCATTCATCTCTATCTTCTGTATCCCCCAGCAAGTTGTTGATACAGGTCATCTTCCTCCTTCCTCTCCTGGTTTTTCCTTCTGTTTGATTCCAGAGCACTAGCTTGTTAGCAATTTCATCAATGTGTCTGATGCAGTGTCCAGCATAGCAACTTGAGTAAATATATTTTACTATAGCCCTAGGCTAACCAAAGCCTTATGAGTGAACAGAAAAAGAAAAAGCTCATTGTACATACATACATGACACTTTTTTTTCTCTCACTCCATTTGTTTTCTCTCATTCAATTCCTTTGAGTGAAGGCTCAAAATGTCAAAGACTCTTCCATTTTACCTGAACATCAAACTAATACACCGTGTTTGCTGTTGCCTCACCTTTTTTGTTTTTTGTACAGTTTATAACTACATATCTGTGTGTGTGTGTATACAAACACACACAGGTATGTATATATATATATATATATATATATATATATATATATATATATATATATATATGTGTGTGTGTTTGTGTGTGTCTGCCATCACCACCTGGCAACCAGTGTTGGTTTGCTTACACCCACATAACTTAATGGTTCAGTGAAAGAGACCAATAGAATAAGTACTGTAGTTGATTTGTTTAACTAAACCCTTGTCAATCCACCTCATGGTCTCAGTGGACAAAATAAAAATGGTGTTGCACTGGAGGATGGCGAGGGAAATGTACTGAAACAGTCACTCCAGGTAATGAGGGACACACTTGCAGATAGCCATCTCTGCTCTAATAGCAAAGAGCAGGAATCTAATCTGGGGGCCAAAAACATTAGGTCTCCACAGCCCCAGGCTCAACCACAAATCTGTCAGAGGGAGGCCAATACTTTGACATTTTGCCCTTCATGAGCAGTGAAGCCTGGACTGCCAGCCAAATACATCAGGTTGCCATTGGAGACGGTTTCGTAGCATGTGGCATCCCAGACGAGAGGCCTATCACCATGAAATGAAAAACTTGGTGCAAAGCATAGTCTAGACACTGCAGGTTTCCTTTCCCAGCTTGAGGCAGCGGGGTTGAGCAGAGGGGACAATAAAAGGACAGATGGCATGGCAATTTTTGGATAAGAACTAAGCAAAAGCCTCATATGTGTTATGTTATGTACTCATGCGTGTGTGTATGTGTGTGTGTCTGTTTGTCTCTTTGTCTTGGTTACAAATAAATCAGTTATATATACTTTGTGGCATCAATTCAGTGTGAGCCAAGGCTATTTCTACTAAAGGAAAACTTAGCAATTAGATAAATGAAGATCAATAAAATAAGAAGAAAAAGCATTAAGGTCGATATATCCCAAATAAAAAAAAACAGTAAAAGAAGAATTTAAAATATGTACATATTTCTTGCCTTATAAGAATGGTTGGTATCATAAAAACTACATACATGCAATATGTAAGTATAGAAATTCTTTTAATATAAGAAACTATTATAAATATCTGAAATATTGGAGTGATATAAAATGATAGGATTATTGGAATATATCTGTGTCTGAAAAAGTTTGTTATAAAATCAATTAATGTAAATTCAATTTACTAATAAAAAATATTAAAGAAGAAGAGAAATAAGTCAGACCATTAAAGCAACAATTTAAAAAAACAAAAACAAACAAGAAACAGTAAGTAGATTTAAATTTCAGTGAGGAAAAAGTATAATCTATAAAATTTATACCATTGGATCTAGAATATCATTGAAATAAAATTATTGTTTGATCCAGTAAATAAGCACAGGCCACTCCTGTGTTACTATTTCACCCTCATATAAGACTAAATTCAGCATAAAGCCAAATAGAGGTAGGTAGGAAGTAATGAAATTGAGGAGATATAGGAGCATGTCTACTTAGGGCACACAGTGAATATGAGTTGAGATATGGATGCTGAAATCTCAAAGAGAATAAGGGCAGGTTGGAAGGCTTTTAAATCAATAAAGGATATACTTAAAACAAAGCTAGACAATATGCCAGACTCTTCAATAGAACCAGCCTAGCTGTGCTCTTATACATAAATAAGACATAGGCAACTAAAAAGAGGACAGAATCATTGACAGGCTATGATGCATAGGACCATGGAAAGATCCATACTAGGAATATCATGACAAGAACATATTCAAAATGAGATAATTTGAAAATGGAGTGGAGTGAATGATGTGATCACAGAATACCAAAAGCACAAGTTCTGAAGGGCTGGACGTGTTGCAAAGTTCACAGACAACATGTGGATCTGTGCAGTTACCAAGTGGTATCCAAGAGATAGGAAAAGGCTGCTTGGAAGGCCTCTGTGATGATGGGAAGATAATTTAATTAAGCAATTTGGGTCAAAATGGAAAAGAATGATGCAAACAAGACAAAATAGGAAGTGCATTGTGACCATCTGATGGTCAGGTTAATACTGTGAAAAAACTACAGTAATACCTCACTTTATGGGGACCTGCTTTGTGAGACCCCAAGCATCTACAAGTGATGGTGTGCACAAGTCTAGTACAAGTGAAAGTGATTCAGAAAACAATAATAATAATAATTTTTATCATAAATGATCTGGAAACTCCTTTTATTTCACATAAAATATTCTTTACATTCTACTGTTGTTTTATTGCCATTTATTTACGAGTATTATAAATTTTATAAGTAAAATATTTTTCTGGGAATAAATTACGATTTATAACATTGCTACTATTGGAAATTATTGCTTTGCTCTATGAGTTTTTGCTTCACGAGCAGTCTCCGGGAATAAATTAACTCATATATCGAGGTTTTACTGTATATATTATTCTAAAACTAATAATAATCTTTTCTACTAAAGGCACAAGGCCTGAAATTTATGGGGAGGGGGACTAGTCGATTACATCAGCACCAATGTTTCCACTGGTACTTAATTTATTGACCCCAAAAGGATGATAGGCAAAGCTGACCTCGATGGAATTTGAACTCAGAAAGTAAAGACGGATGAACTGCTGCTAAGCATTTTACCTGATGTGCTAATGATTCTGCCAGTGCGCCACCTTAACTAATAATGATGATAATAATAATGGTAATAATAATAATCCTTTCTACTATAGGCACAAGGCCTTTAATTTTTTGGGAAGGGGACTAGTTGATTACATCAACCCCAGTGTTCCACTGGTACTTTATTTATCAACCCTGAAAAGATGAAAGCAAAGTCAAGTTTGGTGGAATTAAACCTCTGCTGAGGTTAACTTTGCATTTCATCATTTTAGGTCGATAAAATAAGCACCAGTGAAGTACTGGGATCAATATAATCGACTAACCCTTCCCCTGAACTTGCTGGCCTTGTGCCAAAATTTGAAATCAATAATAATAATAAGAAGAAGAAGAAGAAGAAGAATGATAATAATAATATTTGTAAAGAAAATCCCTCAAAGAAATTGAGTTCATTCTGTCAAAAGAAGCATTAAAAAAAAAACCTCACCCACTTATATACAAGTAGTACAACAAGACAAAAATAACCAGATTCTATAACAGAAATTTATCATTCTGCTACTGCATTGTAAACATTTTTTACAGGCAGTAGTGTCACCACACATACATGTGCTTGTGTGTGTGTGTTACACGTAAACATAACTTTTTATCTTTTCCTTGTTTCATTCATAGGATTGCAGCCATGCTGGGGCACCACCTCAAAGGGTTTTAGCCAAATACATCAACCCCAGGACTTATTTTGTAAGTCTGGCACTTATTTCAGTAATCTCTTTTGCAGAACTGCTAGATTACAGGGATATAAACCAACACCAGTTGTCAATCAATGAGGGAGAACAAACTCAAGCACACACATGACAGGGTTCCACATAGTTTCTGCCTACTAAATTCACTCCCAAGACAATGGTCAGACCAGGGCTATAGTATGATACAAACTCGATGTGCAACACAGTGGGACTGAACCCAAAACCACATGGTTGCAAAATCTGCTTGTTAACCATACAGCTATGCCTACATACATATTTGCATAAATATATTTATAGGATGGACTCTCCTATCGAAGACAATGTATGAGTGTTCAACTTTTGCCAGATGATCTGCACAAATGATTTGATTTGTTTATAGTGATCAAACGTATGTGCCATACATTAGCTCACTCTCTCTCCATCAAATCGACATTGCCTGAACAGATGCACAGTGTACCCATGCATCAAGGTCATCATGATTGCAAAGCAATGTAAGATCAAGTGCTTTGCTCAAGAGTGCAACACCCTAACCACTAAGCCATGCATCCTCACATATCTATCTATTTATATATATATATATATATATATATATATATAATCAAAATAAGCAACAAGGATATCTAGAGGTAACGCAGTACAATCGTTTCATGCGACTCAATTTAATTGAACAATGCAATCATTTCATTACATCAATTTAAAACGTAGAGCAATCTTCAGCTGCACAAAGACATAGAATTTAATAAAAATAAGGACATATTAGTATAATTTTGGAGATTTTGAGTAAAATATTACCAATATGTCCTTCTAATTTAATTAAATTCTATGTCTTTGTGCAGCTGATGATTGCTCTACATTTTAAATTGATGTAATGAAATGATTGCATTGTTCAATTAAATTGAGTCACATGAAATGATCGTACTACATTACCTCTGGATATCCTTGTTGCTTATTTTGATTTTAATCACCTTATTTTGAAATTGTATGGATAATACCATGCTAAATTCTGGTGCCTCAACTTAAGTATCATATTCATCTGAATCTAAATTTTACATTCACACATATACACATAAATACACATACAGAGTGTGAAGGGTATTAAAGAACATTTAATTATCAGTATATCGTTCTCTTTAAACCAATTAGGTTTTTATTTCTTTCAAATCCCCGATGGCAGATAAAATGGTAACACAAGAAATGGAAAGACATGCAGTCATTGTTGTCATATGTGTGGAATACAGCGATTTAAAAATTGCCAACTTTCTAAATGTTGTAAGATCTTTTGTACACAAAGTTCAGATGGAAATGAAAGCCTCTGGCAAAAATGTTTCAGCTGCATCAAAGAGAAAAAGACAATCTACACAGACACTCAAAAAGCTTGCAGAGGCTATTTGAAGGAAGAAACCGAACAAGCAATTGAATGCATTTCACATTTAGCATGACAATACATGACTACCAACATTTTTGGCAACAAATTATGCTTGTTGGTACAGTTTGGATTTGGCAGCTTCCGACTTTCACCTGTTCAGTTCAATTAAGGATGGTCTTCGGGAATGATTTTATGACACACTGACAAGGTGAGAGAGGTTGTGAACAAGTGGGTACAACAGTGCACACCTGAAATGTTGTAGAAGAGGATTCAAGAATTGGGTTAATTGATGGCGCAAATGCATCACTTGCAGGGAAGATTATGTTGATTTGTACCTTTGTGCAGAGGAAGAGTTACCCTGCTAATGATGTAGGTCATTTAATAGAAAAAGTTACCCTTACTTGTGAACTACTTTTGATACACCCACCCCATATATATATGTGTGTGTATATGCATATACACAAACACATATTTAAACAAGAATATTGTAGATAGTGACTTCAAAGTTTTGGCCAGTTAAGCTGGACTGCTTATATAAGTGTGTGTGTGTGTGTGTGCATGTGTGTACACAAACATATCTATCTATCTATCTATATCTATATACATACATACATTAATATACTGATATATACATTCACGTGCAAACATATATATATATATATATATATATATGACATACAAAAGCATAATGTCTACATGGTTCATATACATGCCACTGCTGATTATGAATTATTTCTCTTAACTCATTTTTGTTTGATATATACATATATGCTTACACATACAAACATAAATACCTACTTATATATATATATATATATATGCAAATACACACACATAACATATACATACATTATATACATATCAGCAGTGGTGCCCCAGCATGGCCACGACCTTCAGGCTAAAACATTTTTAAGGATTAGGGATATATATAAAGATATAACATAAATGCAAAGACACACACACACACACACACACACACACACACACCATATCCCCTAGAATGCAATAGATTAGACTGTTCTCAGTGTTCATTCCTAACTTAAACAAGTCTGAGAACAAAGAACACTTGTTACACCTATTCTCAACCTAAATAAAGGAAAGAATAAAAACAAAAACAAAAAAAGAAACAAAGAAAGAACAACAAATGTATTTGACATTTGAAGATATAACTCAATCAGTCAGCAATTAGAGTTGAGAAACAAAGAGGGGAAGGAAATATGGTAGGATTTTAGTGAAAAAATATACTTTTGAAGCATATATGTTGAAGAAAAAGAAAAATCAGGATATGTATATGGAAAAAACAAATACATTGTATTTATAGGTCAAGAAGTTGACAGCATTTTTCAGATAACCACAGTAATTATGGTAAAAAACATTTGCCAAAAATTTTAAACACTTTGATAGTAGTTACCCTGAAAAGGAAACAGAACCTGACAATAAATCTAGTTTTTGGAGACCTACAAGTGTATATAATTTTTAAGCTATTATTTAGGGTGTCAAGATGTCTGAAGCTCTCTTTTCTTTTTCTTTATTTTATTTTATTCTTTTTTTTTTTTTCTCTTTCCTCTGATTGCTTTCTGTTCTTAAAACAAAACGCAATACTAATACCTCGGTAGCTTTGTTGCAGTGGATGCGTGCCAACCTTGAAACAGGGGTTCTTTAAGGTCTAGATTGAAAACTTAGTAAAGGAAGAAAAAAAAAAGGTTTTGACACTTGAGGATAACCTTATTAACAGACTTGTCAAAATAATAATAATAATTGATAAATAAATAAATGTTTTAGAATTCTTTATTGCTTTACTGACACTTAGCAAATGACAAAAATAAATACTGGAGGCTTGATATCAATTTCAATTTGAATTTTGAGACTCTGAAACAGTCTTATTACTTAAACTCTGTTGTGTCAATCAATGCCTTTAATGCTTACACAAACTTGAATAATCAATTAGTTTTGAGATTTCCATTCTTGTTTAGCTTCACTCCTTGTGTAGCCTATGTGTCAACCCAATTCAAAAGAGAGGATAATTGCTTACTGAAGGTGAAAAGTCCTGCAAATTTAAATGTTACATTCCATACTGTGTGTATGTGTTTGCGTGTGTTTGTGTTTGTGTGTGTGTGTGTGTGTGTGTGTACCCCACAGAAATGTTGTTTGAGCTTAATGATTGTAGACTGCCACCTTATCTCTCATAGGAAATGTAATGAGAACTGTGAAATCAGGAACTGATAAACAATGGCTTTAGTTGATATGGTGTCAGTTCAGTTTATAGCAGTCACTGCAATCTCATTCCAGGTTATCAAAATGTGAGAAAATCTCATAAAGTCATGGCTTGTTCATAACATTTACAAAGAAACAAACATTTGTATTTATAAATTTCATTTTTGCTATCACTTATATTCAGCATGTGTAATAAATTCTCTTTATTTTTTAACTCACTTTTGTCATGATTTGAAAGTATTATAGCAAAAAAACAATGTTTACTCAATAATGTTATCCGAGAAATGTCCAGTTAAATTAACACATCAAACAAATTTGATGTTGGATCTCATTATGAAGCCTTTCAGAAACTTACTAATAGTTTAATGATTTCAAATTTTGGGACAAAACCAGTAATTTTTATCTCTCTCTTAACATGGGAAAATGGAAAAAGATAAAGGTGAACAAAAAAAATGAAAGAAAACAAAAGAAAAAGGAGAAAAAACATGATAAAGTTAGGGATGGCTGTGTGGTAAGAAGTTTACTTTTCAACCACAAGGTTCTGGGTTCTGTACCACTGTGTGACACCTTGGGCAAGTGTCTTATAGCCTTGGGTTGAGTAAAGCCTTGTGAGTGGATTTGGTAGATGGAAACTGAAAGAAGTGCATCATATATATGTGTGTGTCTTTAGGTCTGTGTTTGTCCCCCACTGCCGCTTGATAACTGGTGTTGGCTTGTTTTCACCCCTTTAACTTAGTGGTTCAGTAAAAGAGACTAATAGAATAAGTACCAGGCTTAAAAAAAAAAGTACTTAAAAGTAACTTAAAATTCCTGAAGGTGGTGCCCCAGGATGGCTAAAGTATAATGACTGAAACAAGTAAAAGATAGAAGATAAAAGGAAAAGGTGATGAAAGAAAAGGGAAAAAAATTAAAGAAAGGAAGCAGGAAGGAAATGAAGGGCGGAGGAAGAAGTAGAAAGAAGAAAGGGGAAAAGGAGAAAGAAGGGAGATGAAAGAAAAAGAGGAGAAATGGGAAAAGGAACACAGGAAAAAATCCAAGAATGAAGAAAATTGAAGGAAAAAGATGAAAGGAAAGAAGAATAAAAGGCTGAAAGAAAGAAGAGCAAAGAAGACAAAAAAAAAAGCAAAAGGCAATGACCTATTTACTTAAAAATAGGGGTCAAATCACACACCAGGGCAGGATCTTGTTTCCTTTTTATAGCAGACTTTAATTACTCCCACCCACACACATTTTTGTGATTTCTTTTATTTTACATTAGGACATCACTTCAAGTACCAAGTTACTAATTGAGGGATTATAGTTTGTAGAAATACAGGAGGAAAATTGTAAACAATATGGCACCCAAATCAGAAAAAAAGGATGTTTTTATACATTCCTTCATCCATTCCACCATAAAATTTTATCAGACTCAGATTTCCAATAATTGAAAAAGATGAAATAAAACATTAAAAAAACCTTATCATAAAAAACAAAAAAAAGCCCCAATGACAAGTCTTACTTTTATGAATTCTAATTTTTTGGTTACTGACAACCTTCTATGAACAGGAATATGTTCAACAGTGCTCCAACTATGACCATTCTGTCTTTTAAGAAGTAGTTAGGATTACATTATTCGAAATGTTCTTCCTCTTTCATCTAAGGTAAGATGTGATTCAAAGGAGATTTGGCTGCTATTTTTAACAGGTTAAGTAACCACTTCAAAGCTTCTTTATATTTTTAGTTGTGTTAATCATTGGACAGCAACCATGCTGAAGCATCATCACCTTGAAGGGTTTAGCGGAACAAACTGGCCCCAGTATTTATCTTTTATCAAGTTTGGTCTGTTCGTCTCTTTTGTCAAACAACTAAACTACAGGGATATAAACAAACTGATACCAGTTGTCAACAGGATAAATACTAACATAGACATATACATATATATATATATACACACACATACAAACACAGATATATATATACACACATACAAGCACATACACACACAATTTACTCATTGCACCCTGTATATATGTGCCACGTAAAAAGCACTACATCCACTCTGCTGGGTGGTTTGTGTTAGGAAGGGCATCCAGCTGTAAAAATTATGTGAAAATAGCCACAGAAGTTTGGTGCAGGCTTCTGCCTGGGTGGCTCCTGTCAAACTATCCCACCCATGCCAGCATGGAAGGCAGACGTTAAACCATGATGATAATGATACTCATACAAGTACAAGATTTTGTGTTAAAGGTTTAGTTACAAGGATATGTAGTATCTATGGCTTTGTGAGGTCCTCAAAGACTGTGATGATTACGTAGAACTAGTGGAATTAAATAAATGCTCTTACATTTATTTTCCAGACTCTACTTTCTGAAGGTACCAAGTTAAAATCTAGATGTCAATTTAACCTACTGTCATATTGATCTGTCACATTGATGATCACAGATCTATATGTCGTAGCCATTGAGAAAGAAGGAAGAAAAGAAGAAAGAATGAAAGAAAGGGAGGAGATAAGGAGAGAAATAATAAAAGGAGGAAGAGAGAGAGGGGGGAAGGAAGGAAAACTGAATAAATGATGTAGAAAGAAGCAGAGAAGAAAGAAAAGAAATGAAGGAAAAAAGAAGAGAAGAATTGGAAGAAAAAAACAAGAAAGGAAGGAAATTGAAATGAAAGTAAATATAAGGAAGAAAGGAAAAAAGATAGATAGAAAAAGCAAAAATAAGTGAGAAATTTACAAAGAATTCAAACGGATTAAAATACCATTTTAATGACTACAATAAACCATAATGAACACAATAACAAGCTAGTGAAGATAATTATATAAATGGCTTAATGATCTAATTAAAACTAATATTCAATTGCTTCTACATTATATCATTAGCACGGAATAGGTTCTGAAAATGAAATACCAAACACTTGAAGTTTGTAAAGGAATAATTATTGTCTGAAATAATGTTTTCAAAGTGCGGAGGCTACCATTTTTAAAAGGCTACCACCGCCAAAACACACACACACAACTGAGCCATAGAAACCAAACCAAAGTGACATGTGCCCCTCCGACCTATCTAGCAGAGTAGCAATATCCATCCAACCCCTGTCAGCCAGCATAGAAAACAGACATAAAACAATGATTGTGTGTATGTAAGTATATGTATGTGTATGTGTGTATGGCTGTGTGGTAAGAAGCTTGCTTTCCAACCACATGTTTCAGTCCCACAGTGTGTCATCTTAGGCAAGTGCCTTCTACCATAGCCTTGGGCCGACCAAAGCCTTGTCAGTGGATTTCATAGATGGAAACTGAAAGAAGCCCATTGTGTGTGTGTGTGTGTGTCTTTAAGTCTGTGTTGTCCCCATACCTTTGCTTGACAACCGACGGTGTGTTTATGCCCCAGTAATTTAGTGGTTTGGCAAAAGAGACCAATAGAACAAGTATTAGGCTTACAAAGAATAAGTCCTGGAGTCGATTTGTTTGACTAAAACTCTTTAAGGTGGTCCTCCAGCATGGCTGCAGTCTTACGACTGAAACAAGAATATATACTCATACACATATGCGTGCACACACACACACACGCCATATTTACTTAGGTATGTGTCATATTATTTTATACTAGAATTAAACTCAAAAAGCTGGGGTGTGATCTATACACAGAGCAAAGCTAAAACTACGATAGGAAAAAATTTTGTATACCAAGATTTAATCCTGAATTAGAGGTGTGACTTATACAAGAGTATCCTCTACAAGAATTTGCTGTGACTCACCTTCTTTTTATAGTTTAACCCCATGTCCCCTAGCATGAAGCTGATACCCCATCTCCCCAGGGTTCTTAATTCTGCAAGCCCCAGAATGACCACAATAGTACAAGTGACACAAAAAAGGCACTGCCTTGAAGAATTATAGTCATATGAATCAACCCTAGCAAATTTGTTTTTTTTATCAGTTTCTTTTTGCCAAACTGCTGAGTTACAAGGATGTAAACACACCAATACCAGTTGTCAAGCAGTGGTGGAGGAGAAATACAGACACATGACAAGCTTCTTTCAATTTCCAACTACCAAATCCACTCACAAAGCTTTGGTTGGCCTGAGGCTATAGCAGAAAACATTTGTCCAAGGTACTATGTAGTGGGACTGAACCTGGAATCATGTGGTTGGAAAGCAAACCAATTACCACACAGCCACACCGGATATATCCATTTACTTGTTGCAAGAAAGAATAGTCAATACCAAAGTAGGAATTAATAATATTTTTATTTTAGTTCAGTCACAAATGATACTCAGAGTAGCAAAATAAAACATATATTACATGCGTGCATGTGCGTGCGCACACACACACACACGCACACCAAAGCTGGTGATTCACCTCTCATTATTACTCCACTACCCAGAGTTTTTCACTTTCACAAGACCATTCTTGTATGAAAGAAATTCTGCAGTGTAATGGAGTAAATTCTGTGCTTTAAGTAAATAAATTCTATCTACCACCGTATGTATTGAGTATTTTCCTTCTTATTTGTGCAGATACAAACACACATGCTCTCTCTCTCTCCACCTCTTAATTTTCTATGCTTCAATCCCACCCTATACCATTTCCAACATTCCTGCCCTCCCTCCCTCCACCCATCTTTCTTCTACACCAATTTCAATATAGTATGTAATGTATTAAAGTAACAAATATTGAAATAATATAAAAATGTCAATATCAAATGTTTATCTTTCTTGTAGTGATTTCTTTGAAGTTGATTAAATTTGACTTTTCAGATCATTACAATTTTTCCTGAAATTCTCAATCTGTTTGGAATATAAAAGAATTTCTTAATTCTTTCTTATTTACTTGAGCAGTGGATTAGCAGAGCAAGTTAAATGTCGGACAAAATGCCTGGGGGTCTATAATTATGGTACTTTATGCTCAGAGTTCAAATCCTACAAAAGTAATTTTGCTTTCATCTTTCCGGAAGTCAAGTGCTACAGTTGATATATACTCCTATAATGCATCTCAGATGTGAATGGAACTATAAGAGAAGACCACTTAAATTACCTTCCTGCCTTAATATTGATTTCTGACGTAGGCACAAAGGTTTCAGGTTTTGCAGATAGGGTATAGCTGATTGAATCAACCACAGTAATTGACTGGTGCTGTAGTTCAGTGATCCCGTAAGGAAGAAAGGCAAAGTTTACCTTGCTAGCATTTTAATTCAGGAAGTGAATGAATCTAACTAAATACGGCAAAACATTTTGGCCCAGTGCTTTAACAATTTTGTCAATCACTGAATGTACTATGCTTCTTTAAATATACAAATTTGCACACATAAGCATGACTGTGTGCACACACACACAATGTTCTAGAAATTCATGAAAATATATGTGGCTCTGTTTCTGATAAGTCTATATATATCTTATAGCAGTCATTGACAAACTGTGGTTTGCAGCACTTTTTGGATTGCAGGCCAATGAAAAATTATCTTGAATTTTTTTTTATTATGAGTGCAGTCCACCTGCATTTGTTTATGAGAGAAAGAGAGCAAGACAAAGATCTAATATGTGTGTTTTATGAGAGGGAGAATCCAAGTGTGTCTGTAAATGGGTAATTGTATTTATGTGTGTGTATATAACTTGTACTATTAGTTAATATGGTTACAGTAAAAAGCACACTGGAGTTGGGATTGAACTTAGAACCATGTGGCTGTGAAGCTAACTTGATAATATATATATATTGCCCATATAATACAGTAAATGAATTAATTGCATTGCAATTCTTAACATTTATGTATTAACTTTGTTGGGTACTTCACTGGCAGTATATTGGATATATATTATCCCATGGAGGGTTGCATTTACAACCCCTATCTCAATTTACTCTTTTTCTCTTTTACTCTTTTACTTGTTTCAGTCATTTGACTGCGGCCATGCTGGAGCACCACCTTTAGTCGAGCAAATCGACCCCGGGACTTATTCTTTGTAAGCCCAGTACTTATTCTATCTGTCTCTTTTGCCGAACCGCTAAGTGACGGGGACGTAAACACACCAGCATCGGTTGTCAAGCAATGCTAGGGGGACAAACACACACACACATACACATATATATACATATATACGACAGGCTTCTTTCAGTTTCCGTCTACCAAATCCACTCACAAGGCATTGGTCGGCCCGGGGCTATAGCAGAAGACACTTGCCCAAGATGCCACGCAGTGGGACTGAACCCGGAACCATGTGGTTGGTTAGCAAGCTACTTACCAGACAGCCACTCCTGCGCCTATTTGTATATATATATATATATATTTAAGGGAAAATAAGAAAATAGAGATAAAATTGATAATTGATAAACATAATTTTTATTTATTGATTACAAAAAAGACAATATCTTATCTAACAACTGTTTCTGTTCATGCTATAATAATAATTTCTTTTCCTTACCTATCAGGTATGAGTAGTAATACTAATACTCATGATCACATACAGGTAATATACCAGTAATTCATTGGATATAAATATCCCTTAGATGGTTTTTACAACCTCTAATTGAACTCACCTCTATACATATATATCCCCTGTACATACATAGACTTGTGCTTCTTTGTGGCTAAGAGGGTTTTTACCTCTTATTTCTAGCAATGTAGGGGCTACCCTTCACCACCAGTCATAATTAGTGACAATCGAATTCTTCCTTTTTTGGTTTTATATTGCTTATAGCCACCTTTGTTATATATATATATATATATTGGTAAAAACAGTTAAGATAACAAAAGAAAGAACGAGACCTCAATATTATGTAAATAGAGGAAATTCATCTGTAAAATAATATGCGACAATTATTCAATAGCCAAGATACCGAAAGATAAAGATAAAGATTGCCAGATAACTGAAGAGATGGTGTTGTGGATTTCCACCTCGGCATCCGAAACTCAGAGTTTTATCTTGGCTATTGAATAATTGTCACATATTATTTTACACACACACACACATATATATATATATATATATATATATATATATATATATATATATATATATATATATATATTTCTGTATGATAAAATAAAAGACACAGTAAAACATGCTGATGTATTGATGTGTGTGTGTGTGTGTGTGTGTTTGTGCATGGCAGATAGGTGGATATGTGGATGTTTGGATAGATGGTTAAAGAAAAACAGAAAGTAAACATGTGTGTAGGGTGTGATAGGTAGGTGGGTAGAGGTCTTGCTGGCTAGCCGGATGGATAAACTGTGCATGTGTGATAGTGTATGTATAAGAAAGCAGTAATATATGTGATGTGTGGATAAATGTATGAGAAAGGGAGAGAGAGAGGAGAGAGTGTGTATATGTGTGTGTGTGTGGTGTGAGTAATACATGAATGTATGACATGAGTGAATAATAATTAATGTGTTTGTATGCATGTGTTTAATAACACGAGTACCTTGCATATAAATGTACCATTGTGCATATGGTATGTGCTTGTGTGTGTGTGTGTGCATGTATATATATATATATATATATATATATATATATATGCACACACACACATTCATGTACTCAGATGTGTGTGTGTGTGTGTGTGATGGAAATACAACCAATGTCAGAAGAGTGACTAAGTGAAATCTATACTGAGCCTGAACCCACAGCCCCTCCCTCCACAACATGCTCCCCCACACGTGAATTCTACCCTCACCTCCACCCCGCCTGCACCCCCAATTCCTTCACTTACCTATGGCGATGTCTCCTCCCCACTCACCAACCCCATCTACCCACAAACACACACACACATTGCTCCTCTCCTGTCAATTTAATAATCCATGGTTCTAACAGCTTGCAGCTGTGTTTATTTGTAGTACTTAACCCCACGGAGCACTATCCCAATCCCCATATTGACCTGTGTAATTTAGGGTGGAGGTGGAGGGGAGCAGAGTTTCGGGTGGGGTGTAGATGGTTCATAATAGTTGATGGGTGTTGACAGTTGTCTGGGGAAGCAATAACACTGATGACTGTACTAGTGTACTATATATACTGCACCAATAAAACTAAGGTCCCCACCAAATATTTTTGTTTTTTAAAGTTTCTGTTAAAAAAAAGCTTCCCCCATCCATCTTCCTTTTTTTTTGTTTCTCCCCATGTTTTAGGAAATCCCAGGGGTATGAGTGGGGGCTGACAGGTGAATAGGTGGTTATGAGGGTTGCTAAGGAGGAGGAGGAAGAAGAAGGTGATGAAGAAGAAGGTGAAGAAGAAGAAGAGGGAGAAGAAGAGGGAAGAGGAAGGAGAAGAGGGAGAAGAAGAAGAAGAAGAAGAAGAAGGAGAAGAAGAGGGAAGAGGAAGGAGAAGAGGAGAAGAAGAAGAAGAAGAAGAAAAAGAAGAAGAAGAAAAGGGAGAAGAAGAGGAAGAAAAGGGAGGAGAAGAAGAAGAGGGAGAAGAAGAAGAAGAGGGAGAAGAAGAAGAAGAAGAAGGAGAAGAAGAAGAAATGTCATCAAGTAGTCTTGATCAGGTGATTTATGATAACTTGCTAAATCTAATCCCACCCCCACTTTTTTTGTCATTTGTTTTACCCCTCAAGTGTTTATCCTCCCCCCACCATCATTCAAGCTGATTTATCGTGGCTGTGCCACTATCTGTAGATGTCAAGTTTAACTCACTAGTTAAGGGTCCCATTAGCAATCATAACATATCAACAGATCCCTATCAGCTTTGTTTCCTGTACTGCAGTGCATTCATATGGTTGCAATCACTGTACTCAAGGAGAACAACATAAGCAGGACCACTATGAAGATCTCAAAAAAAAAAAAAGAAACTGTCTTGTCCAGTGGTCACTTATACAGAACCTGAATTATTTATTTATTTACTGATTGATTGATCGATTGATAATGGTCATTGCACTGGATAAAATAGTACATGTTTCTGAAAATTTATGACTAGTCAAAGAGAGAGAGAGAGAGAGAGAGAGAGAGAGAGGGGGAAAGGTTAATTTTGTTTCTCCCCCACCCTTCAGGAAATTCCAGGGATATGGAGTGGGGGGTTGACAGGTGAATAGGGGGTTATGAGGGCCGCTAAGGAAGATTTAGAAGAAGAAGAAGATATTTTTCCAGAGAGTGAGAGAGAGAAAGAGAGAAGGGGAGGGAAGGGGAAAAAGTTAATTTAGAGATATTTTCCAAAGTATTGAAAGTGGTTAAGTGATGTTAAGGCAGCGAGCTAGAAGAATCATTACCAAAGCCAGACAAAATGCTTAGTGGCATTTCTTCCAACTTTGTTCTGAGTTCAAATGTCACTGAGACAGAGCGGAAGTTTGGATTGGATGGTTTTGACAGGAATTGGTAAGCCAAAGAACCGTTCCAAGCTCTATTGTCTGTTTTGGCATGATTTCTGACTGGATGCTTTTTTTCTAACGCCTACCACTTTACAGAGAGTACTGAGAGCTTTCTTATGTGGCACTAGTGTGATCACTAAGTGACTTGCGAGACAAGAGGACCCCTTGGCTGCGGGAGGGAGTGGTACTGAGGGTAGTGGTTTTGTGCTGGTTGAGAGATTAAAGTATAATGGAGGGATAGTGATAGACATTTTACTATAGGGGAGATACTTGGCTGCTTCAGTAGGTAAAGAAAGAAGAAAGAGGGATAGAGTCAGAGAAAAAGATAGAGAGACAGAGTGAGAGAAAGAGAAACAAATGGTAATGGAGATGAATTGGGATATACCCTTATACCCAGAAGGTACAACAGAATTCTCCTAAAGTAAAAAAAAAACCCACTGAGACTAGATTACTAGTAAAGCAACTGTAAGTGGAAACCCATGCTTGTTTTGCATTTGTTGATCAGGGAAAAGTATTGGCAATAAGTTGCTTGCTATCTCTCTCTCTCTCTCTCTCTCTCTCTCTCTCTCAAAGGAAACTGTGTTGATGAATCATAACAAAATCTATAAAAGAGTTGTAAAAAAAAAAAAGTTCCAGGTTTGGAACCATAGCCTAGAGTAAAAATGCTTAAAGATAACTATGACAAAGCTAAATGTGGTAGTCAATAACAAAGTTCAAAATTCTCATTTCCTTGGCGATGTAGATCTGCTCGATAAGGTTATAGTGAAAACATAGTTGTGATAATAAAAAGGGCAGCAAGGGGTCATGTTCAGGGAGTAGTTACCTCTGTTAATTATAAAAGGTGTGTCTCTTATTTCAAAAGACTGTATGAAGCATATGTAAGAACTGTATTGTGACATAGGCAGTAAGATACACACAAAACCTCACTGAAGTGCTTTCAAATCAACCCCAACACCTGAGAAATGCAAGCACAGGACTGGCCTGCCTGGTGCAGTTGCACCAACAGAGTTTTTTTTTTTTCCCAGTTCTACCAATCTATTATTAAATGGCATGAGAACATGAGAGCAAGGAAGGCAGCTGAATATTAATGACAACAGCTAAAATATGCTGCAAAATATAGATATAACTACAATAGCATAGATAATTGGTGATGTACTGTATAGCAAGACCATCCAATTATGTTAACATGAAGGAGTGGGGAGTATTCACATACATTGAGGACAATATTACATCCATTTTTCCATAAGTGGGATGGCTTTTGTAAAGCTAAACATTTCTTTACTGCTTGATACAATGGATGTTACATACAGTTGGATACCTGGACTGGAAAATGACAATGAAGCTAATTCATCAGTCCAGTAGACCGAGGTTTGTAAGGGCTATATGCCTCAGCACAATAGCTGTAATATAGTTTAAACACAACCAATTCATTCAGTAATCTAACACTTTAACTTCTCAGCCACCAGACTCACTACAATCATTTTATTTATTAAATTTCCAATACACTATTTTTGTATTTATGTTTTATGTACATCTACAGCAATCATTTTCAATTACTCTGTACAAAACTTTCATTCATATAAAAAAAAATTAATTAATTTCAAATGATTTCCCAATAGATTGAGACTTCTTTTTTTCCTTTTTATTTTTTTTTACGAAGTGTTAAATTCTGATTGAACTCATAAGCTTTATGTCTGAAATATCAAGGTTAGTGTCTTTACCCAACATCTATAATAAAGAAGAGATTATTGCACAGCACAAATTTTTATAATAGAGTGAAAGTATATTTTAAATATATAGTCTATGTTATCTTACCAAATTGTCAGTAAAGTATAATTTTATCAGTTATCTTTTTATCTAATCATGGACATTTTTTTTAATGTTTCAAGAACTTTCAAATAAACTCATGTCTTTTTACAATTATATTATTATATATTTGCTATTTTGGACAAAACAAATGGTTTCTTCTCTTTTCTTTTTCATGGCAAATAATATTTTTCCAATAAGATTTTTATTTATTGAATCAATTTCTATCAAATTTTATGCATAAATATAGCCCCTCCTCTCTCTCACTCCCACAAACACACATTTACAAAATAACTATTCATTTGCTTATTACACTACCTGTATACATAAAAACAGGGTGGCTATTTTTCATAAGTTGAAAACATAATTATGTCTATAAGGAACCAATACAATTTTACAACAATATATATATATATATATATATATATATATATATATATATATAAAATGAAAAAATTATTCAGCTATTAATTATCCACTAATAACTTAGAAAAGTCTTATCCATATGTAAATCAGCAATCTACAAAATAGCATCGCCATTAATAACATTCTGTTGGAGTAATATAGTGTATTGATTGTAACATTAGTTTATTATAGGACTTTTACAGACATATTTCTGACAAGAAATCATTGCCTAAGACAGTTTTAGTGCAAGAATATAGTAAAAGACACCGAGTTGGAGCATAAGAGTGGTAGACAGTAATGTAGATTGTTAGTGAAAACAAATTCAGAAAAACTGAAAAATTGCATCAAATACTGTTTCATTGCATTTCGCTTTCAGAAATAAGTATTATTTCCTCTCAATGTCTTGCAGTCTTTTGTCTGCTCTAGAATGATCTGCTAATATTTCTAGGCTAAGGGAATTACAATTACTCTATTGTTATAAAGCCTTTTGTTGCTGTCTACGCCTAAATGTTGGCTCAATATAAAATCTAGATGCATGATTCTGAAAAGCTCACAGCAATCTAAATCTGTAGCAAAAGGTTCATAGAAGCTATTTACTTATTCAGTTTATTTTACAAATTGATCTTCATACCTTTGTTTTGGTTATTCGTCGATTCTAACAAAAACTAAATGACTAATACAATACTTCCTATCTTGTGTTTTCAAGATTCAGGAAGTGCTGTTAGTCTGCAAGTATTGGAAATCTTTGATAATTCAATGATATATATAACAGATTGGCTTCAGCTGAGACATACAAGTCAAAACTTATTCAATAATAAATATTGATGGCTTTTCTTTTTCTTTTTCTTTTTTTTATAGAATGAATAGCACAATTGTTAATATAACATACAAAATTTGTCTGCATACTTCAATGTACGTGTATTTGTGTTTGTATGTCTGTGGTAGATATAAATGTACACCTGTGTATAAAATATCATATCAAGCATCCATGAAGAAGTATAAACTGGTGATATTTCCAGTTTAGACATTTACAAGTATATTTATAGAAGTTTAGAGTGTAGTATGGTATTCCATCTTGACAAAAACATAATGGTTTTGCTTAACAAAAGTTCTGTTGTATGTTAACATTGTAGAAGTAAAGATAAGTGGACAAATAGTTTCACAACAGGACTGTCAAACATACTTCCAACAAATTGTTGTTATTTAACCTCAGGTTAACTCCAATACACAGATTTATGATCAATGACATTCTAGCCATGACCATCACACCATTTTTTATTCAAAGTATATTGAAAACTATTTTATCTAACATGATTTTTTTTTTAAGATAGTAAGGTCCAAGTGTGGCAATGTGGTCAAGAAGTTTAGTTCTCAACCATATGGTCTTGAATTTAATCTGACTGTGTGGTACCCTGGGCAGGTGTCTTGGGCAACCAAAGCCTTGTGAGTGGATTGAGCAGATAGAAACTGAAAGAAGCCTGTCATATACATGCATGTGCATGTGTGTATATACACACAAGTAACAAGATTCTTTGCATGTTTGTGTGTGTGTCCTTATCTTGACATCATGTGATGGTTGTAAACAAGTATACAAAGCAACATGCAAGCGATACTGATCATCTCCAGTCTTCCATGAAAACCATGTCTGGCCGTGAAGGAATATTACCCTGCTTGGAAACAGGTGAGGATTGGCAATAGGAAGGTCATCTACCTCAACAAATTCTGTCTGACCCATGGGAAAATGGATGCAAAATGATGATGATGATGATGATGATGATGATGATAGAGTGTGATCAGAGGGAAATTTAGCTGCTTGTTCTGTCAGCTCATGTGACTGCATTGAGTTCAACATGTGGTTGGTAAGCAAGCTACTTACCACACAGCCATGCCTGTGCCTATGGAGATATAATTGGTATACATACTTTAGTGAAGGTGTAAACTCTCAAATTTCACCTTATCTGCATAAGTGTTTGTTAAACAAGCTGTTTACTAAATGTTTTGTTAAATGAGCTATTCACTACAACTGTATATCTGTTTCGGGATTAAGCTGTTCTGCAACAAAATACAACTACACACTAAAGATCAACATATGTTTTTGGTTTTAAGATTTTTCTGCTTTGATTAAATATCAATTTAGTATTTCTTATCCTCCTGAATGGAATATATACATACATAGGCTTTGCTGTGTGTTAAGAAGCTTGACTTCCCAACCACATGGCTTTGGGTTCAATCCCACTATGGACGATCCTACTTGGGCAAGTGTCTTCTGCTATAGCCTTGGAGTGAGTGAGTGGATTTGGTAGAAGGAATCTGAAAGAAGCCTGTCATGTGTGTGTGTGTGTATACTATTGAATAGATTGCACAAAGCAATTAAAATTTTAGAATAATCAAAAATTAAATAAATAAGTAAATGAGTGGAAATTGAACCAGTGCATGTGTTAATTAATAAGGCATTAAAACAGAATGACTCTCCTCAGACACAACAATATATATCATCAGCTAATCATAAATCTGAAAGAGAAGCATGATCTAAGTTATGAGAATGATAGAATAAGTACCAGGCTTAAAAAAAAAGTCCTGGGGTCAATTCATTTGACTAAAGATTTTTCATGGATGCAGTCAAATGATTGAATAAGTAAAAAGTAATATGCATATCTGTATGTATAGAGAGAGAGAGAGAGAGAGAGAGAGAGAGAGAAAGAAGGAGAGGGAGACATAAGCATGTCTGTGGAGTTAAGAAATTTGCTTCACAACCACATGGCTTCAGGTTAGTCTCACTGCATGGCATCTTTGGAGTCTTCCACTATAGCCTAGGGCTGACCAAAGCCCTGTGAGTAGATCTGGTAAATGGAAACTGAAAGAAGCTCATCATGTGTGTGTGCATGTTTTCCTATGATTTGTTTATGCTTTCACAGAACACTGAAAATGAATAACGCAACTGGTATGAAGGTAACATTCATTCATAAAGATCATACCATGTCAAGACAAAGAAACACACACATACACACAAAAGGCTTCCATACAGTTTCTATCTATCAATTCCACTCAAAGGTGTTGGTCATCCCAAGGCTTTAGTAAAAGACACTTGCCCAAGGTTGCTACACAATGGGATAAGATCAAAAACCATGAGATTATAAGTCAACTTATGTAGCCATACTAATTTTTCATACCTATTCACAGTATACAATATTGCATAATCTATCTAGAAATTCTTTCCTCGCTATTTTGGCAAGTACAATAAAATTTATGCATCATTGAAGAAGTCTAATAAAACAAAATATGCCTAGAGGTATCTCTCATATCTGCTAAAATGGTTAAAACAATTAGCCATTGTTCAAATGTTATTTATTCATCATCATCATCATCACTGTCATTTGACATGGGTTGGAGAATTGTGACACGAGATGACAAGCCAGAGGACTGTACTGAGTTTCACTATCTGCTTTGGTATGGTTTCTACAGCTGGATGTCCTTACCAATGCCAACCAACTTTCCCCAGTGTACTGGGTGCTTTTTTTCAAGACATAGTCGTGAATGAGGTCACTAAGTTACTCACAAAGCAAGGCCCACTCAGCTGAGTATGATATTCTATTAAAGGAGTGAAAGTACAATAGAGGGACAGGAAAAGATGTCTTGCTGAAAAGGAGAATACATGGTCCCTCCAACTGGAAAGTGAAAAAGAAAAAGAGATGGTGAGGGTGTACACTCAAGGTACAAGATGAATGTAAAAGAGAGATTAAGGATAGAGAAGATTACTACTTAATTATTACTAATTAGGTCTGTAATTCTCAGTACACTGAAACTTGCCGATACTAACTTGACTATTCTTGTGAAGTCTCCTGAGCTCCAATAACTTTTCTCTCTCTCTCTTTAAGAGCTAGTGTTCTGCTCTGGCTTTGTGACATTAAATGGATGAGTATCAATTCTCCAGCCTGGATAGTTTGTTGATTGATCATGGCTAACTTTCAATGTTTAGTTGATTAATATGTACTCAACAGCCTGATTAACTGACATATTTTCAATCATTAATTGCTAGCAAGGACACCGTATTTTATTTAACAACCATAATATGGTACCAAGTGTATTAAAGGTCTATAGGTCAATATTGTGCCTCTTTGTGTTAGCAGTGCAATGTTCCCATTTTTAAGTTTCTATCTACAGCTTTTCTATAGAGTTCAGAACCAGCACTAAAAGATACAATGTTTTGCATATGAATAATTCTATATTCATATAAACATATTCTATGTAAACAAATATGACTATGAAATATAAATATGTCTAAGTAGTAATTGAAGATATTGTCTATTTCTACTATTTTTGATCATATTGTTTACATAGATATATTTCTATATGAAACATCATAAATTTCAGTGCTGACTCTGAACTCAATAAACTTTAAAATTTATTAATATTTATTTCCTCTCATCCACAGTTGACTAATGCTGTTAGACGATGTACTTTACCTGAACAAAAATAAAAATAGAAATAAAAATAGAGTGTTCGTGGCTGCAGTACTGTTGATCAAAGGTCTGTTGGGTCAGGGATAATTTGGGACTAAGTGAATGATGTTTCTTGAGCCAACAAAATAGTGGCTACAGCATCACTCACGTACTAAACAATATCTTCTTCATAACACACTCCACTACTCTTAAAAAAAGGGAAGATGTGTACAAGAGAGAAGACTGTGCTGGTTTGCTCAGGTGATGTGGATGGATGCCAACAGCTCCATGAAGAAGTGCTGATCTCTCAAAGTAGATGGAACAAGTGGAAGTGGGATACCCAGGAAGACACAGGGCGAAGTACTGAAGAATGACCTCAGGATGCTGAATCTTTCAAGCGAGATGACAAAGGACCGGGATCCCTGGTACTCAAGAAGATCTCTGCTCTACAGCAGAAGTGTTAAGTCTGCTCTTCTGAATAGAGAGGATTGACTTACAAGAGTCCTGTGCCGGTGCCACATAAAAAGCTCTCATGTTGGTGCAATATAAAAGTGCCCATGCAATGCTACATAAAAGTGCCTGTGAGGTGCCACATAAAAGCATTCATGTGGTGCTATGTAAAAGTACTCATGCAGTGCCATGTGAAAACACCCAGTACACTCTGTAAAGTGGTTGGCATTAGGAAGAGAATCCAGCTTGCCAACTCTGGTAAAATCATCCAACCCATACTAGCATGGACAACAGATGTTAAATGATGATGATGATATATAAATGTATATATGTATGTGTGTGTGTGTGTCTTTGCGTCTGTATTTGTCCCCCACCACTGCACGACAATCAGTGTCTACATCCCCATAACTTAGTGGTTCAACAAATGGTAAAATATTAACTTTAATGACGGCAATGATGATGGTGGTGATGATGATGATGATGATGAGGAGGAGGAGGTGGGGGGCAAAAAATATGTGCAGTGGACTTGAACTGAAGTTTTATTTGCTTGTAATCGAAATGATATTATGTCACATTCTCTTATATTCTGCTTCAACATCAATAAAATGAGGGTGTCGTCTGAATAATATATTATTCCTTATCACCACAAATGTTGGCCTTTTGCTGAAGAAAGTAAAATAATTAATTACATGAAATTATTATAATTTAGAGCTTTTTAAAAATTTTTTTTGGTTTTTGTCAAATTTTTAAATGACACCAACATATTGCCATATGTTGACGGAAATATAATGTTAGAGGTAAGAGTATTGAAAAACTTTATATTCTAGTTCCAGCTAATTTTATGAATTATATTTCACATTTCTTCAATTAATAAACAAGAAGAAAAAGAAAAACCAAAAAAAAAAACACTTTTCCAATTATTAGAAATGTTTTAATATTGGTATAATATCCAATTAAATAGCTATATTTTTGTTTTGATGAGTGAAGTAGTTAAAAGTTAACTACCAATATTGGCACATGTTAGTGGGGTAGGCGTGTGTGTGTGTGTGGGGGGATCATTGGAAAATACTTTGTGGAGGGGTTAGTTGCTGCCCGTTCACATTCCAAATTTAAATTCTGCAAAGGTCAGCTTTTGGCTTTTATCCTTCTGGGGTTGGTAAAATAAAATACCACAGTTAACTACTGAGGTAAATTTAAACAACCATACCCTTCCTCTCAAATATAGCTGGCCTTGCGTCAGTGCTAAAAATCAATTTTGACAAGTATTATAGATAGGAAGGTGATACCTGAGAAACTACAACACTAGACCTATCATGTCAACTCCCTATTATACCACATAGCAAAGGCTACATTACAATCACTCCAGTTTGTGTGTTTTCTTCTCAAAGCCAGAAAATTATTGAAACATTTAACAACAGTTGACCTAACACAAAAATGAGTGAGTTTTAGGTATCCTGTAATACTACCCTACATTCACAAGGGGTTGTGTTCCTTTCGTGTCAACATCCAGGATCACAATAAGTAAAAAAGAAAGTACAAATAAATCACATTTATCTGTCTAATAAACTATTATTCACCAACATTCATAATAACATATCTATTGTTCTATCATTACTACAATGGTCTGGTCTGTACTCTTTCAATTAAACTCACCACTTCTATCATCTGACCCTCTACTAATTTAAGAATGTCACCAGCTTATTAAATTAGCTGAACTAGAAATATATACGCATATAGTTTTCTAGTAGTATTAATTCTAGGGCTTGTACTCAATATTTGATCCAATATTGTCCACCAAGAATTCATCTCTTGTTCTCCCTCTCTCTTCTTCCTTCCAATAACTAACCCTCAGTAAGTTTAACCCTTTAGTGTTTGCATTATTCTGCCAAAATTAATCCCTTTCTATCCACAATGTTTTGAACTAATCATGCATTATCTTGCAGCTATGAGATTTTGATGAGGTAGCTGTTAATTTTTAAAACGATATTGTAGGGTTGGTGTGAGAGACCAGATCTGGCCATTTTGAACATAAAACAGGCAGAATACTTTTGGCCGGATATGGCCGGTTTAAATGCTAAAGGGTTAAGCTTATCAGTAACCACACTATTAACCTTATCCAACCCATACCAGCATGAAAAACAGATGTTAAATTATGAGGAGGAGGATAACACAAATTTCGTCAACATCCTGTATAGCATCAGTTCTTCCACAATAATTTCGAATTCCCCCTTTCCACCCACTCACCAGTAAAAGGCATTAAAATGTGCATTCAAAATAACAGATGTAAATATCATGTGATCATATTAACCTTACACAAATGTCACTATTTCCTCATTCCACAAGGCCTGGAAAGGCTATGGGCATTGCCCTGCCCCACAGATTACATTATAAAACATTCTGATTTATAGCTCACTAATTTGTGAGTTAAAATCCTGCCAGCTTACTACAGGGTTGATAAAGATAAGTATCTATTATATGCCGGAGTTCATTTAATGACCATCTTGAAAACAGCAGAAATTTTGGGTATTATTGGAAAAAAGTGGTCAACAGACAAGACACGGGACTGTCTGTTGACAACTTTTTCCTGTCTTATAAGAGTAATAATACCCCATATTTCTGCTGTTTTCATGGCTGTACTGCATTTGAAATATTACCTTCTTGTCTGTACAATACAACACATGTTTGACACTTCTAAAAGCAAAATAAAAGTTTGTTTACATATGTTGTTGTTGCAACCTTGTCATTGTTAAGTTAGTGTTTCAAAGAATAGCATAACATTTTGTGAGAAGAAATTTGGATCACTTTAAACTGGGATTTTGAATCATGAAAGCAGAGACATCAGCTTATTTAAGGAGAAAAGATGGTCATTAAATGAACTCCAGCATATAATAGGTACTTATCTTTACTAGAAATTTGAGACATGGCTACAAGCATAGGCAGGGCTCTGTGTGGCTGAGAAACTCACTTTGCAACCAAATGGTTTCAGGTTCAGTCCTATTGTGTGGCACCTTGGGCAAGTGTATTCTTTTAAGCTCTGGGGGCTAACCAATGCCTTGTGAGTGAATTTGGTAGACAGAAACTGTTTGGCAGCGAGCTGACAGAAACGTTAGCACACGCTAGGTGAAATGCTTAGCGGTATTACGTCTGCAGTTACGTTCTGAGTTCAAATTCCGCTGAGGTCAACTTTGCCTTTCATCCTTACAAGGTTGATAAAATAAGTACCAGTTACGCACTGGGGTCGATGCAATTGACTTAATCCCTTTGTCTGTCCTTGTTTGTCCCCTCTATGTTTAGCCCCTTGTAAGCAATAAATAAGAAACTGTTTGGAAGTATATCATACATGTCAATGTGTGTGTGTGTATTTGTGTCTGTGTTTGTCTCTCAACCCACCCACTCAGCAACTGGTGTTGGTTTGTTTACATTCCAATAACAGTGGTTTGGCAAAAGGGACCGACAGAATAAGTACCAAAAACGGAAAAATAGTAGTAGTGAGGTCAATTGTTTTCTTGACTAAAACCCTTCATGACAATGCCCCAGCAAGGCTGCAGTCCAATGACTGAAACAAGTAAAAAATAAAAAAAATATGAAGGAATGGAACAAAAGAATATCACATCACAAAAGTCATTGGAAAAGAATGCCAGTATGGCAATGAGAGAACAATAGTGGCAAGACAGAAATAATTCTTAAAAGAGGTACAAGATGTAATAAATTTGGGAGTTGGGTTGTACAGTTGATTTAATCGACCCTTATACTTTCTTTCTTCGATGATTCCCAGCCCACATTACCAGCACCACCACAAGGGAATTGCTACTTTCAATGGAGAATACAGGTTAGGATTGTTGTTATTATGAAAAATGAAAAAAAAGATAGGGTTCTAGAAATAATTTCATCAAGTCATGAAAATTGACTTCTCCAAACCAAACAGCTGCTATTTAGAAGCTATGAAAAAAAAATTCAAACAATAACAAAGAAGATGATGATGATGATGATGATAATAACAATAACAATTATGATGATGACGATAGATGATGATGATGATGAGTAGGAGGTTTGTTAGAAATAACAATGACCAACAACGATATCATTAATAATGCTGAATTTCTCTTCATGGTTATCATACTTGAGAGAATAGAATAACATGTAACAAGACTCAAGACACACATACACGCAAACACACATTGAAAGACTTTCAGATAATTAAAAAAAAAAGAAGAAAAAGAAAAAATTCCAAAAACAAAAAAAAACATGTACAAGAGCAACAATAATAACAACAATAATAAAAAGTGATACTTTAGAATTAAAAAAAAATATATATAATTTGAAGAGGTTTCAATTAAAATATGAAAATTTTGACCAGAACAGAAGATTAGAAATGGTAGTCGTGTTTAAATGATGCACATGTTAGATTCAACACCATCGTCTCCCCCTTCATACTGAAAATATTGATTACGGAATAATTCAAACTGCCAGCTTTCATTTATTAACACCCAATAGAGCTGTTTCTAAATATGCGTGCATGTGTGCAATGTGTATATTTGTGTATGTATGTATGTGTGTGTGTGTGCGTGTGTGTGTGTGTACATATATATATGTGTGTGTGTGTATATATATATATCTGTGTGTGTGTGTATATATATATATATTATATATATATATATATATATATATATATATATATACATATGCACATGTATATGAGTGCCACAGAATATCATGGTGTTTGTTGTTACAAAGTCTGATATGATTCTTTCTCTTCTTTTCATCTCCTTCAGCTCGGTATCGGCTTCTTCAAGACACATTTCCCAAACACTTTCTCTTTAAAAGTTTCAAGAGAAAAGACACATACACAGACAAACTTTTCTAGACATGTCTCCTTCTTTATCTTCCATATCAATTCGCCTTCTCCATTTGGCCAATGGTATTCATTCACAATCCCCAACACTACCACCACCTCTGTCACCGCCGCCGCCAACCACAAAATTATTGGTGGTAGCCAATAAATTTTGGACAAATGTTGTTGCTTCCAATGTAAACAAACAGAATTATTTACTTTTTAGAAACCTATGTTGAAATATAATCAAAGCTGTCATCTGGTAATGTTTACACAAGCAAATAAAGTTATATTGCAGTGTTTACACATGGAAAGAAAGTTATCTGGTAATATTTACACACGAAGACAAAGTTTTCCATAGTGTAATGTTTACACATGGAAGCACATGAGCTTTTAATATATAATTTAAATAGCAATTAATTTACAACTTTCTGTCAGTTTAATCAATATATCATTCATTATGCATGGTTCCATACCTAGGTTTCGCACATTTTACCTTGCATGGACAAGGGTTCATCATTACTATCAAGCCTGGGTTTTGCATTACATATCTATTTGATTACACGAAAATGCATCTCTAGGTTCTATATACGTCCACACAGGTGTAGGTTGAGCACTTTTATGTTTTGGGACAATATATAAAGAAACTTAAAAATTAGTAGGACATGGGAATATATATAAGCCTTCTGAGTGGATTTGGTAGATGGAAACTTAAAGACGCCTCTCATCTATACACACACAAAATGATCAAGGTGGCTAGCAGCAATTTAAAACCAACAAGGAAATAATTCACCGTCACTAAGAGTGACAAGGGTGCAGTAAGCACCAGCAATGCTAGAAATAAGAGTCGTAAACTCCTTAGTCACAAAAGCACATTGTCTCTTTTGAAATTTCCTATATGAAATTAACATGCTAACCTAATACATCTTGCTCACAGCAGGAAGGGTTTTTCCCTCTGTCAATAGAAAGAGAGCATGTGCTTTTGTGGCTAAGGAGTCCACAACTACTATTTCTAGCAATGCTGGTGCTCACTGCACTCTTGTCACTCTTAGTGACAGTGAATTATATTATATGTGTGTGTCTTTGTGTCTGTCCTTCCATCACCAACTGATATTACAGTTGGTGACTGGAAGAGCATCTAGCTGTAAAATCCTGCTTTAAACATAACCCCACCCCATCTGTTCTACCACAGAAAAATAGGCACTAAACAAATACACACTTTCTCTTTCACAGACTTTCATGCATACGCACACATGTGCACCTGTGCTTATGTATATGTATATATATATATATCGCACACACACATATACATACACCCACACACACAGATATATATGACCAGATGTATACACAGATTATACGTGTGTGTATGTGTGTGTATATATATATATATATATATATTATATTATATACATGTGTCCACGTGCATTCACATACATACATACATACAAAAGTATATATAAGCGCATGCACATACATACACACACACACTAGCTTGAAGGTTACTTTGAATATAAGTTTGACTTTCTTAAATACAAACACAGCTATCTTGTTCATATCCTGAAGATATATTCATAGTTAGGTAGAGATGACAGTTCTATTATTTCAAGCTACCTAACAACTAACAGTTCATAAATATAGGTTTCATTAAATCTGCTTTCTGTGTCTTTGGGCAAGACAGATACTTTCTTCCGTTAATATTGCAAAGAAAAGATGCAACAAACTTCTGAATTCAAACATGTGATAATAAACACCTGAGCTAAATCGAACCCACGAGCAAACCTCTCGAGTCATTTATTCTGCTAGAAATAGCAACGAAATCATCATCAAACCATATCGTGTTATTTTAAGAACAGAAAATCATATGGTTGCATAGATCTGAGTCAAACAGTTGCTAAATAGTATATGTAATTCCTACCAAATGTGTAGAGAGCCACTTTTATTTGTCCACTAATTCATATGTGTATATATATATATACATGTGTGTGTCAAACCAAGTGAGATCATAGTTATGGTTAATGTTCCATGCCAGTGGCATGTAAAATGCACCCACTACACTCTTGGAGTGGTTGGCATTAAGAAGCGCATCCATCTGTAGAAATCGTGCCAAATGAGATAGGAACCTAGTGCAGCTCCCCAGCTTACCAGTTTTCAATCAAACCATCCAAACCATGCCAGCATGGAAAATGAATGTTAAATGATGATATGTATGTATGCACACATGCACATAGAGCCAACACATGATGTGAAAACAAGGATACTGACGAACACACACACACATACATGTATATACACAACAGACTTCTTTTGGTTTCCATCTACAAAATCCACTCACATGGGTTTGATTGGTCAAAGCAGAAGGTGCTCACTCGAAAGTGCCTTGTAGTGGGACTGAACTTGAAACCACATGTTTAAGAAGGAAGCTTGTTAACCACACAGCCATGCTTGCTGCACCCTTTCATATAAATAATAACTGCTCATGCACTTCATTTTAATATTAACAATAATTATGGTTTTCGTATTAACATTCACTCAAGAAGGAATATAGAAAATTGTGAAAAGTTCCTTGGAAGTGAAGAAAAAAAGGAAGAAAATATATATAGTGATAGAGTCTACAAGAAAAGTTACTTTTGTATAGTGGAACATGATGAAAGATATAGTTTCATATATAGCTGTTCAATTGCAGCTAGCAATCAATGTTTATGGTTACAGATTTCGATTAAGTTTTTAAGATTATGAGTTAGGATCAGGGTAAGTTCCATATTGGTCCTCCATACATTGTGGCTTCTCTTTCTGACATTTATAGTAAAAGTTTTAGGCGAAAATTGCATAATTATGACCAAAATAAATAAATAAAATCTAAGTCAAGAACCTAACTCAAAATTCTAAAATAGTATATTTGCTTGGCCCACATGCACACACACACACGAATGATTTTATTGTATAAATACACTGCTCATCAATACAAAAGCTATATAACAGCTTCTTACTTTCTTTTATTTTTATTTTTGCTTGTTTTATTCTAGATATTTTCCCCAAAGATATAAATTTGGAAGAATAGGAATGGTCAGTTCATATTATCAGACACAGAGAATACATTTTTCGTCTCTCCATCTCCACAACACACACACATACACACATGCGCATGCACACACACACACAGAAGATTAATGACATGTATCAAAAGCAGAAAGGAATACTAAAAGATACAATGAGAAAAGAAAAATGATATATATACAAGTTGGTTGAATAAATGTCAGAAAAGCCATAATACTAGTTTGTATTGTTGTTGTTACTTATATTGTAAATATAGTGAATAGAAAAAGCTAAACAAAATGTAAGTGATGAGTGTTGCAACCATCCAAACATCTTATGATGCAGAACAGTGATTAGTTGCGAAACTGTTTACAAATGAATAAGTATATTGCAAACTCTGAAGAAACCTATTAAATATGTTCACCAATGCTCGATAAGAGCTCAATGTAAGGAGAGAAAAAAAAAAGGGAGTGGCTACATAATTATAACAAGCCCTATCATTAACATGCAGTAAAGGTTCTGAGCAATAAATCGCACAAGTGTATGTCTATTATGAGATAAACAAAACGTATAACTGTACAAATGGATATGTTTACCCTGTGTGTGTGAGGAGCTTATATATACATATATGTATATATGTATATACATATATATATATATATATATATATAATAGTAAAGCATAATAACTAGTGAGTCAGCTAAGCAAACCTATACCATAATTTCTTTACTGGATATGATTAGATTCCTTTAGCTGCCTTTACAAATTCCCATTCTAAATCTTTCTGGGTTCAGTTTTGCTTCTATTAAAATATATCTTTAATAAACCATATACTGCAAATTTACCGAATTCTACACAGAATCTTTCCTTTGCAATTCATTACTTATTTTTATCCCTAAAGATCTCTTAAAAAAAAAAACAGAAAGAAAAAAGCTCTTGACAACACATTTTAGAAATTGAAAACTATTTAAATTATCACCATATTTGTACCATATTCTTTACTTTCTATGTGTAGAGAGCAAACCATATTGTTCTTTACAATGAAGAACATGTATGAAATTCCAAGAGCTAGGCCATATTTATTTCCTATAACCATTTTCATTCTATTAACAGTCCTTTTGCTTCCACAGCATCCACTTTGCTTCATCATGGTACCAATATTTTATTTTTAACAGTCTGTTGCATCTACAGCTTCTCTTTCATATCAATTTTCTTCAACTTCTTTAACCACAATATTCTTCTATAGAAAGGATTTCTTTTGGAATCCAATTGTAATAGTATCGTCTTAAAAGTCATGAATAGCCAGCATAGTATTACAATCAAATCAGTGAAGTTACTAAACAGTACCATACCATAAGATATCAAGACTACTTATATTTTAAACTTTTTATCAGTTTCTTTCCTTTGTGCTCTGCATCACCATAACCCTTTTGTTACTACATTTTCAACAAAAGTTCATGGCTTGCATATTTCAGTTAATTTTGAAAACACGCAAGAATTTGGAGGAACTGAATAGAACAACTAAGTTTTTCCTTTATCTGTACATTAAACTAGTGTTTGGAACTTTTTGTGTAGAATCATGGTGGATGGACTTGATTTTAAATACTGAGCATTTTAGCCCTTCATCATTTAAATCAGTCCTGCCCAGATCCAGCTTATCATACCTACCCCTATAATATCATTCTAAATATAAACCAGTAGTTTTCAACCAGGGTCCATATAAGATTTTGTTTTTAAAATTTATCTGCAATAAATTGCTTACACTTCTAACAATACACAAAATATTTTACTTTTTATACAATTTCTAACAATATTTAATTATAAAAATACAGTAGGAATATTTTTTATTTACATTGAATGCCTATGGAGTAAAATAGGATCAAAGGAGTCCATAGGCAAAAAATGGTTGAGAACCACTGATGTAAACAATCAAATCATATGAAATCACAGGGCCATGAAATGATGCATGATTAATTCAAAACAAGGTGAATAAATAAGCATTACATTTGACAGAGTTCGAATCCCGGACCAAGCTGCGTGTTGTGTTCTTGAGCAAGACACTTTATTTCACGTTGCTCCAGTTAACTCAGCTCTAGAAATGAGTTGCGACGTCACGGGTGCCAAGCTGTATCGGCTGCTGCCTTTCCCTTGGATAACACTGGTGGCGTGGAGAGGGGAGGTCGGTATGCATAGGCGACTGCTGGTCTTCCATAACCCACCTTGCCCAGACTTGTGACTAGGAGGGTAACTTTCTAGGTGCAATCCCATGGTCAGTGTCGTGACTGAAGGGGGTCCCAATCCCGACATTTGACAGAGTAATCTGAATGCTAAAGGGTTAAAACAGCTATGTATTAAAGAACCAGAGGTAGTCTGAAGTAGATTAACACCAAATGCTGATTAGCACCAGACTGAAAAAGTAGCACGTCTGAGGATGATTCTCAGCCAGGTAAAGGTACGGTCATTGAATCTTCATCATTAACCTCATTGTTTTTCTCCTTTTTCACACCTGCATGGGTTGGACAGAGTTTATTGAGATAGATTTTCTTTGACTGGATGCTTTTCCTGTCCCCTAGCCTTACCTATTTCCAAGCAAGGTAATATTTCCCCATGGTCAGACATGTTTTACCAGAATATTAGAAATGAATGATCTTCCTTTTCAAGGCACACAAATAGACACACATCCGCATACAGATATGTATATATATACATATGTATGCATACACACACACACACACACACACACACACACATATATATTAGATATGATGGGCTTCTTTCAGTTTCCATTTACCAAATCTGCTCGCAAAGTTTTGGTTGACCCAGGGCTATTGTAGGAGACACTTGCCCAAGTTGCCATGCAAATAAACCTCTTGACCACACAGCAACACCTGCACCTATTTTGTGAGTGTCCATGTGTCCATGTGTGCAAATTCAACTCAATATATCACAGGTATCAATTCATTCTCATCCTTCTACAAAGGAACGAAAATTTGAAGTCAAGGCTGACTGAGGTGAGATTTGAACTCAGAACCTGAGAATGGAAGGTTAAAAGTATAAACAACACAACACATGTTATTTTTCTACCATCCTGCCAACCTAACAACATGTGTTACAAATTTAAAACTCTTGGAATGTAGTACCACCTATGGAACAAACCATTAGATTGCATTTTCTTTGGTGGGGTTTTTTTTGCTTGTTTGTTTGCTTGCTTTTGTTATTTTTCTTCTTTTAATGCATTAGAATGTGTGAAAGAGCAAACAAGCATAATAAAAGTGGCAGAGGCATCGGTTTAGGTTTTGGTAGGGAGCAAATTAATGATTAATTCAATACCCATAAAAACTAAACCATAATAATAATAATAATAACAACAACAATAATGATGATGATGATGATGATGATTTTGTGGAAACATATTGACAATAAAGTAGTGGATGGTAGGTGGTGTGGTGGTAATGGAAGTTGGGAGGCATGATAGTTGGAGGAGGAGGGGAACAGGGTGATGTTAGAAGTCAGTAGGATTTCTGAAAACTGAAAAATTGCTCTACAGGAGAACTACCCCTGGTGAGTAAAAAAAAAAAAAATCTGACATTAGGGCTTCTACCCAGAAAACTAGCAATGACTGTGGTGCTATTAAGAAGTTCATCCTGTTGCTTAAGTGAAAATTCACTAAAACGAAATAAAATTTTTTTTAAAAATCATAAATTGATAAATATATAAAAACAGGAAAAAAAAGATTAAATGTATAAATAGAAATATTAAAAAAATAATAAAAAAGAATAAAAATGAGGAGACAGGTGTGAAGATTTTATGAAGCAGCAAGAAGGGTTAAGGTTAAATAAATAGGAAAAAAAATTTTCAAAAAAATATGAATTGTCGTTTACAAAATTTAAATATTGTAAAAGAAGGGGAAGAGAGAGTGAGTGTAAATGCCACAAGTGCCAAAATAGCAACCAATAAAGAGATGAGATGGAGGTGGTGGTAGTGATGATGGTGGTGGTGACAATGGTGGAGGTGGTGGTGATAATATCTAAGAACATATTTGAAAGTGGGTGGTCTAGGAGGATAAAAGTAATCATTTAGAAGGCAATCATTTGTGAAATAAGATTCTCCGATTAAGACTTTTACAATACACTTAACCTTCAGCATTGAATAGAAGTGGATAAAATAGCTAAGTTGGTTAGTCGGAAGAGTAAAGAAGAAGGAAACAGACAAAAAAAAAGAAAAGAAAAAGATAGCAGAAAATAACAAGAATAAAATCTCTTTAACCCTTTTGTGACCCTATTTCTAACAAGAATATACAACCTTAATGTTTTAATTTTCTAAATAATTAAAACTTCTAACTTCCAACTTAATAAAAACCAAATGTTTACTTGGTGAAGTCAAATATTATCTTACATGTAATAATGAGATTTCAGACCAAGATCTGAATTTAAAATGTAAAAGGCTTTTAATAAACAGTTTTAGCATGGGGTTGGTGTACTGGAAGGTGTAATCTTCACTTTTGAATCTTGGATCTTAATAGCAAGCTTTGTGTGTGCATGAGTGCATGCGTGCGTGTTTGTGCATGTGAGTGCATGCATGCAAGTATGTTGTGTGAATGCATACGAATACACGTGTAATGCAGATGTGAAACAGCCCACATCAGGAAGGAACTTCAAGCTGTTGGATCAATAAAATTAATAATTAAAAATATCTTTTCATCAAAGATGAAAATCATGTAAAGAAGAGATTGGAGTGTTTGTAGTTACCTTAGATAAGCAATATATAAATAAAATGTGTAATTGGAGAGTGGGGAGGGGTAGAGAGTGAAGTGTGTGTGGGGAGAGGGGTGGCATACAAATGAAATGCGCAATAAAATTTAACAGATTTTCTCAACTGAATCGTATTAGACAAATTGAAGATTTAGATGGAGATAAATACTAGAAATACTACTAATGGGTGCTGTTGTTGTTGTTTAGCCACAGGTCAGGCCTGAGCATGCAGGCCTATGAACTGGTGTTTTTAACCATGATCTTATTCAGTTATTTCTAATTTCCAGATACAATGCAGGTGCAAATATGACTGTTTGGTGAGAAGTTTGTTTCCTAGCCACATGGTTTTGGGTTCAGTGCCACTGTATGGCAACTTGGGCAAGTGTCTTCTGTTTATAACCCAAGGCTGACCATTTGGTACATGGAAACTGAAAGAAGCCTATCATATGCGCGTGTTACTGTCATTTTGCTCTGATATCATGTGATAACTGTAAGCAAGTGCCACTGTCATGCAAGCGATGTACCTCATTTCCAATATTTGGGAAAAACATGTCTAGTCATTGGAAATATTACATTACTTGGAAAGAAGGGCATTCAGCTCTAGAAAATTCACTTCACTGAATTCCATTCAACTGATGTGGAGGTTCATGGCTTAGTGGTTAGGATTTGGACTCATGATTGTAAGACTGTGGTTTCAATCCCTGGACTGGGCAATGTGTTGTATTCTTGAGCAAAACACTTCATTTCACATTGCTCCAGTCCACTCAGCTGACAAAAATGAATAATCCTGCAATAGGCCGGCGTCCCATCCAGGTGAGGAATTTATATGCCATGAAACTGGCAAACTGGTCCTTATGAGTCCGTATGACTCAAGAAGGTAACTTTAACTTTACTATCCCACCAATGAACATATGGAAAAGTGGATGTGCTGATGATGATGATGATGATGATGAAATTTAGCTATTATTTGTTGCAAATCTAATGGTTACTCAGAGGTTCTCTCAGTATTTTGAACTAGTTGAGTGTAAAAATATGTTGAGGTTGTAGATATAAAAACAACAGAAAAAATTCCTCTTGAAAATAACTGCATTTTCTTTTCTAAAAAAAAAAAGATTTTAAATAAATTCTTCCACATCTGAGGATTTATGAAAATTAACCAAATTTTTCAGTAAAACATTATTTCACAGGATGCTTGTCAAATTCAGATTAGAAAGTAAATCAAAAGAGGATTTCAATGTCACTTTAAAGTTAAATAGTGAATTGTAACTCTAATCATAAAGAAGGATTAACTAGAGGGTTGAATTTCTTTTAACTTAAAAAAGAAAAATAAATAATGAGCTTATTGTATATATTGTACACAGCACTCAAGTGCACTACAACTGATCAGAAAAGGATGAAAGAAGACACAGAAAGCAGAAATAAATCAAACAAAGACAGTAATGCTAGCCAAAAGTATATGCACACTCTGTCAGTTACAATGTTGAGGGTTCCAGTTGATTCAATCAACAGAACAACTTGTTCATGAATTTATTGTGCAAGTGGCTGAGCACTCCACAGACACATGTGCCCTTAATGTAGTCCTCAGGGAGATTCAATGTGACACAGAATGTGACAAGGCTGGCCCTTTGAATTACAAGTACTACTGATTTTTGCCAGCTGAGTGGACTGGAGCAACGTGAAATAAAGTGCCTTGCTCAAGGGTACAGCATGCTGTTGATTTTTGAACTCATGACCTTATGATCGCAAACCAAATATCCTACACTAAGCTACATTGCCTTCACACATGCACACAGGATACAAGAGGGCAGAAAAATAAATAGTAAACGGCAGCGAGCTGGCAGAAATGTTAGCACACCAGGCAAAATACTTAGCAGTATTTCGTCTGCTATTACGTTCTAAGTTCAAATTCCGCCGAGGTTGACTTTACCTTTCATCCTTTTGGGGTCAATAAATTAAGTACCAGTTATGCACTAGGTCGATTTAATCGACTTAATCCCTTTGTCTGTACTTGTTTGTCCCCTCTGTGTTTAGCCCCTTGAGGGTAGTAAAGAAATAGGTATTTCATCTGTCTTTACATTCTGAGTTCAAATTCTGCCGAGGTTGACTTTGCCTTTCATCCTTTCAGGGTCGATAAATTAAGTACTAGTTACGCACTGGGGTCGAGTTAATCGACTTAATCCCTTTGTCTGTCCTTGTTTGTTCCCTCTATGTTTAACCCCTTGAAGGCAATAAAGAAATAAGAAAAATAAATAGTAAAAGAGCCATAAAGAGGAAGGGGCGAATAAGCACATCTAGAGTAGTGTTGGCTGATTTTAGGAAGCATGGAATTTTTGAAGGATGCAGTATCCTGATAGGTAACAAATGACATTGTTAGTTTATTCCATGAAGAAGATGCCTATCTTCATGATGTAGTCTGTTGCTATTTTCAGGCTGTGCATTTGCTGGCAGGCGGGGTGGGGGTTGGGGATAACCTCTGTGATAATGAGCCCTAACGTTTGTACAGATGTTCAGGGTTTGAGGTGTATGCTGTTCATGTTTAGGGAACGTGAATTTCAATAATATTTTGTTGGTAAATTTAGCTATATATGTAATGGTCCCTGTTCATGGGGTTAATACAGGTTGGGCATGAGGTGTCTAAGTCACAAGTGGGTGACATTTAGACAATGAACTTTGACCCTTTAGCATTCAGATTATTCTGTCAAATCTATTTTTATTTATTCACATTGTTTTTAATTAATTACACATTATTTTGTAGCTTCAAGGTTTCAATGGTAGGTTCCTATATTTTAAGAATGACATTGTAGGGTAGGTGTGAGAGATTGGATCTGGTCAGTTTTAACATAAAAGAGCTAGAATATTTAGACCAGATTAAATGCTAAAGGGTTAAGGAAGATTGTAGGCAGGTGGCATCTGTGTAGGAGGGGCCACTGTTGGGGAGAAAAAGTGAAGAGTAAGGGACAAATCTGAACCTTAGTGATGGATTATGACTTCTTGAGTCTTCAGCTGAATGGCCGGATACCTCATCTATTTAATCATTGCTATTTCTTTTAACTCTAGCTTGACTCCATGCCTGCGTTTATGTGTTGGTACAGCATGTTTACAAAGAAAGATTTAAAATTAATATCTTATTTAAGCATAGAGGAGAGAACAATGGTGTGCTTTGGAGCTACTGGTGAGCCAATTCCACTTCACTTATAACCATTGTCAGCAAATTTAATAAAGAAACCATTTTCATTATTAGAGCAATGTTGAATCACAGAAGAATGAGCTTTTGTATTTGCTTGGACCACATTCTTGATATTGGCATTAGGCCTCCAGATAAAAATCAAAGTATTTTTTTTTTATTAGTTTTTAATAGAATATTAAGAACACATTGCAAATAAGAGTTGTCATCTGTTTTAATAAATTGATGCGAAACATTCTGGCAACTAACATGTAGGAATTAGAATTGGAATTTTTTTCTGGTAAAGAATTCAAAAACTTCAAGGTGCAGATGTAACTGTGTGTGGCAAGAAGTTTCTTTCTTAACCACATGGTCTTGGGTTCAATCCTGCTGCATGGCACCTTGGGTAAACGCCTTCTACTAAAGACTTGGGCCAACCAAAACATTGTGAGCACATTTGGAAGACAGAAACTGAAAGAAGCCTGTCATGTGTGTATGTCTGTGTGGTCGAGACTTTGTCCCCCACCACCACTTGACAACTGGTGTTGGTGTGTTTATGTCCCTGTAACTTAGCAGTTTGGCAAAATAGATCAATAAAATAAATAACAGGTTTTAAAAAAATAAGTACTGAGGCTGATTCATTTGACTAAAAATTCTTCAAGGGATTTCTCCAGCATGGTCACAGTTTAATGACTGAAACAAGTAGAATATAAAAGATAAACTTAATATCAAAGAAATGCTGCTTACCTTTACAAAGACTCATGTTTGGAAAGATCTTTTTTCAAGCTACAGGTAGTAGCAGTTCTCAATATGACTTTTAGTAGACAGATAATTTTCAACTAGTGATAACCAGTGCACCTGAGCACTGTATACAATAATTTCATTATTATTATAACCACAATTTCAATAAAGCTAACTGGTTATGAGTAATACCTATACATAAAGTTGTTAGATATAACACTTGGTTTATTAGTAAACTGTGTTCTCAATGGTTTATCCCTTCAGTAGTTAAACTGGCTATATCAGGCCTAAACATTCTAGCTGTTTATGTTTAAACTGGCCAGATCTGGCCTTTCACACCCACTCTACAATGTCATTCCAAAAATAAATAATTACATCATCAAAATCACAAGACCCTGAGCTAATGCATAATTAATTCAAAACAAGGTGAATAAATGAGCATTACATTTGACATCTGAATGCTAAAGGGTTAAGGTGAAAAAATGGAAGATAATAAAGGACAACTGTAATTTCCTAAGCTAGTGTGAGTTAAAAATCGGGGTATTAAGGGCTGCTCTGGAAATAAATTATAGAATTAAAAAAGAAGGAGGTTAACAAAAAGACAACTCTGATTAGAAGAAAATAACAAAAAGGAGTGGTGAAATGTGGTTATTTAACAACACACACACACACTCACACATCAACATAAAAGGAAAAAATAGGGCCAACAAATTGTTTAGAGATAATATGACACCACAAACACATTATTACTAATATTTCTACTACCCTTAAACCTTTTTTTCTACCAGCCAACAGAACAAACAAATAGAATAAATTTCCCTTCACCAACAATATATAAAAAAAACTGATGACCAGGTTAGAAACTCATACCTTTATATAAGTTAACAACTGGAGGTCAGAACAGCTGGTAAAAATGTTTCCCTAACTTGATGAAAATTAATTTTGGGCCTCATCATGTCCGAATCCTAGACACAGGGGTGTCTTCATTTCTTACACTGCACCCATTAACCGGTTATTACACTTTTAATTTATATATCAAATTCTATCAGCATTGCTGAAACCATGGAGATCACATTACACCAAAAGCTACTGCCGTGCCCTACCTAACATACTGGAAAACAAAGCGGCCATTGTCTGCCACATCAAATAATATGGGAAGGCATTGTAATAAATTACACTTACATCTTCATCCTAGCAAAACAAGTTCCAAGAGAAACACACCATTTATTATTACTTTGAGCATACATGTCCGTGTACACACGTGTGTGTATGTTCATACATACATACATACATACATAAATAAATACATACATACATACATATATATTTCTGTATGTATGTATAATCATTTGTTTTTCATTTCATTTCAAAGAATTTAACAGCATAATAACTGTATTGCTATTAAACTCATTAGTCAACAGTTGTCGAGCCCATCAATCTTCACTGTTTTGAAGTTTAAAGTGCCATGAAATCCGACCTTATCTAATAAAACAATTGAATAAAAGCATCAACCATTTTTTTTTTTCTCTAAATCTCTGATTATAAACTGAAACTTAATAGCCTTTCTAGTTTACTTCAAACCAACATAATCTTCCTTTGAAGTAAGGAATTCAGATTTAGAGGTCATTTAAAATTTCTAAAACTATATATTCATGAAAAATGGAAAATATATAAAATAAAATAAAATAGCATAAATGAAAATAAATAGAAAGAGGGGGGAAAAAACAGACAAAAAAATGTAACCATTCCATCAATAATATCAAAGACTAACTTTTAGTTGATAACATTCACGCTGTTACTGCTGTTGTTGTCTCCTTCCTTTTATACATTTGAAGGCATTGCCAAACGAGTGAACTTCTGGTGATCTTACTGGTTTTTTTTTTTTTAGATTCTCTAAGGGAGAACACACCTTTTCCTCCACCTCCACCAAACTGCTTCTTTCTTTGTGACCTACTATTGGAACATAGACTTTTAACTTGGGTATGCATGCTAACAAAGAACATTAACTGATAATACAGTGTCACACTAATGAGCTCTACCAACTCGTACCTATTTACAATAAGATGCATTTTATGTCTTGGCCATAAGATACAGCATGATGTCACCAGCAGTTTATGAACAGGGTAACATTAGGGGAGTGTTTGAAAACACCATTTTCTCAATCAATGGCAACTTATTTCTTTATTGCCCACAAGAGACTGAACACAGAGGGGACAAACAAGGACAGACAAAGGGATTAAGTCGATTACATCGACCCCAGTGCGTAACTGGTACTTAATTTATCGAGCCCGAAAGGATGAAAGGTAAAGTCGACCTCGGCAGAATTTGAACCCAGAACATAATGGCAGATGAAATACCTATTTCTTTACTACCCACAAGGGGCCAAACACAGAGAGGACAAACAAATGGATTAAGTCGATTATATCGACCCCAGTGCATAACTTCTACTTAATTTATCGACCCTGAAAGGATGAAAGGCAAAGTCGACCACGGTGGAATTTGAACTCAGAACGTAACGGCAGATGAAATATGGCTACGCATTTCGCCCGGCGTTCTAACATTTCTGCCAGCTCGCCAATAGCAACTATCAGTAACTTTAACCATTTAGCATTTAAACAAGCCGTGTTCAACCTAAATATTCTACCTGTTTTATGTTCAAACTGGTTGGATACAACCTCTTACAATTACCTTATAATGTCATTCTAAAAACAGTCACATCATTCAATCTTTGAAATCTTGAAGCAGTGAGATAATGCATGATTAATTCAATATAATGTGAATAAATAAGCATTACACTTGACAGAGCAATCTGAATGCAAAAGAGTAGACACTACTTTTACAGACACATGACTAATGAAGGTGCATGGCTCAGTGGTTAGTGTTGGGCTCACAATCATGAGGTAGAGGGTTCGTTTCCTAGACCAGGTAGTGTTTTGTGTTCTTATGCAAGACACTTTATTTCACATTGCTCCAGTTCACTCAGCTGTGGTGCCAAGCCATATTGATCATTGCCTTTCCCTTGGATAACATCAATGACATGGAGAGGGGAAGGCTGGTGTGCGTGAGTGACTGCTGGTCTTCCATAACAACCTCACCAGGACTTGTGCCTTGGAGGTGAACTTCCTAGGTGCAATCCATGGTCATTCATGACCAAAGGGGTTCTGAGGAATTACAACCGTGTTTCGCGGTCTGCTACCACAACTGATCCAGTTAGCTCAAGATATCATCAGGAGGAACCACGTCTGGTTTCGGCCCTACACCTCTACTTTTGACGTGCCCCCAGCTCTGGTGTTGGGTGCATGTCTTCTTTTTTCTGTTCCCTGAAGAAAGAAGAAGAAAGAAGACTTGTGCCTTGGAGGGGAACTTTCTAGGTGCAATCCATGGTCATTCATGACCAAAGGGGCTCTTTACCCTATTTACCCTATTTATTTACTATGGGCAAGCTAGGGCATTGCCTGTGTTTAAGTCAAATACATTGACTTCCCACTACTTATCTTAGTTAGCTACTTAATTTGATTGGTCTGTATTTATTGAATGGTTATGTTATCTTTTTGAAATATAAGGGGACACAGTATTAGAAGTACACACATTCACAAACACAAGTGTGCACAGACTATGAACTTTTGCACAGTTTCCATCAACCAGATTTCAGTCACAAGGCATTAATTAATCTGAGGCTACAATGGAGGACCCTTGTCCAAGGTGCTGCAGAATGGGATCCAACTGAAACTGCATAGTTTCAAAGCAAACTTCTTAACACATCGAATTTCAAAACCAACATGACTTGGAAGAGGAAAGAAAACCCAGAAATGAGAACAATGGAGAAAAGTCATTGAGGACTTATTCTCCATAGGGAGGGAGCAAAGGGCTTAAGTAAGGATAAACACATACAATACAAGTAAAAAAAAATTCTCTTCACCAGTACTACCAATAATCCAATTTAGCCAATATTCTGTATAGAATTACCATGGAGCAGGAGAAGTTATTGAAATACTATTATGCAACACAAGAAAGGGAATGAGAAAGGGAAGAAGAAAAACATTTTTGATCATCCATGTTTTCATGAATGCTTCCCAAATTTAATAGTAGAGAAAGAAAAGACAAAGCTTTGAACTCCATCAGAGAACTGTTAAACAAACAGTGAAGGATTACATTGGCCTGTCTCAGCATCCATTAACCCCTTTTTCATGCCGCCTTAGACCTCCTTTTGTTCAATGAATCTAAACTTCTCATTTTCAAGGGTCCATAGTTTAAATGAAAAACCACCCATCGTAATGTTATATTGGAATTTTTAGTTATATTCCAAATACTAGTTTAACCCTTAGAGCTTCCATCAAATTTCCTGTTAATTCATGGTCTAAACAGCAACTTAATAGTAACAAAGTTATTTTAGTAAAGTCTCATTATTTTCAAAATTAACTGCATTTTAACAGAAATATGGTAATGAAAGGGTTAATAATGACAAAATTAGTTATTTTAATAATTTCCTCCAAATTATATATTACTAAATTCTTCCAATATTAACTACTGTACATAGGTAGCATATTTCATTCAAAATATTATCAGTGAAGGATTATATATTTTAGGCTTCTTTGTAAAAACAAAAATTCTGAAAGAAAAACTATTATTATGTCCAAGTAATTTGTTCATAGTCAAATTTTTTTTTCTCCTTTATCAGTCTGGTCTGTTGCAGTTTCTGCAGATACTCCTCAATGTGACCGCTATATTCTTTAGCTGGCAATGCAACATTATTCTAGATTCCAATGGGAATTACAAGACTAATTATTTACCAAACATTTTGTGTGTGTGTGTTTGTGTATGTGCAAGTGCATGTATACAATATGATAGTAGTATTTACAGGTACTAGAATGTTGGTATAATAATATACATATATGATATAAATATTCACATATATACATACATAAATATATGTATATACACCTGTATACCATCATCATTTAATGTCCACCTTCCATGCCGGGATGGGTTTATATATATATATATATATATATATATATATATATATATATGTATATATGTGTGTGTGTGTGTGGTGTGTGTGTGTGTGTATATGTATGTTTATGTGTACATATAAGTTTCTATATGTGTGTAGGTATATATATATATATATACACATACACACATACATATATATACATTACACACACATCACATATATATACACACACAATATATATATGCATGTATATATTGCATGCATATGCATGTCTGCACCTGCCTATCTACCAATATATATATATCTTTATATATATATGCAAACAGATACACACACACTGAACATACATACATACACACACACACACACATACATAGATAGATACACACTCACACATGCATACATCTACTTATACATCGAAACTTACATAACCATATGGTATGATAAAATAATATTGCCATTCATTTCCAGTTCATTGTTTATTTAATGAAGAGGTAAAACTCAAAGGAATTAA
>NC_043002.1:41751608-41766608 GCF_006345805.1 Octopus sinensis | reverse complement strand
AGATTAAAAAAAAAAATGTACTGGGTTTGATTTGTTTGACTAAAACCCTTCAAAGTGGCACCCCAGCATGGCCACAGTCCAATGACCAAAACAAGCAAAAGATAAACGGTAAAGGATATAAATACATTTGGCATTTAAGAAGTTTGTTGTACGCTTAGATTCTGGGTTCAATTTCATTACACAACACGTTACATAAATGCTTTGTATTACAGCTTTATCAGTGGAATTTGGGATATCAGACTGTGTAAAGGCCTGGTGTGTGTGTGTGAGAGAGAGAGAGAGATCATCATCGTCATCGTCGTTGTCACCATCATCATCATTTAATGTCCATTTTCCATGCTTGCATGGGTTGACCGGCTTAACAGGGACTGGCCAGCTGAAGAGCTGCCTAGACTGCAAATGTCTGTTTTTGCATGGTTTCTACAACTGGATGCTCTTCCTAATACCAACTGCTTTTGTAAAAAGTAGTAAGCCAGTGACTGTGACTGGCCAGTCACAAACCTGCAACCAACAATGCTATTGTTGACAAAATGCAATATATAATAAAAATAGAATAAATGCATAGAATAGTTACAGTTTGATATTTCCACCAAACACTTCCACATTTAATTGTATGCATGTGTGTATGTGTGTATATATATATATACACACATACACACACACACACACACACACACACACACACATATATATATACATATACACATACATATATATATATATAATATATATATATATATATATATATATACATATACACATACATATATATATATATATATATACATATACACATACATATATATATATACGTACATATATACATATACATACATACATACATACATACATACATACACAAGTTTTCTTGTATGTTTCTTAATAATAATAGCATTACTCCCTTAACTGATCATGTACTCTACTGCTTATATATATGTATGTATGTATGTATATATGTATCTATGTGTGTGTGTTATATATATATATATACACACACACACACACACACGTGTATGTATATATATATATAATATATATATATATATACACACACACACACACACACACACACACACACACACAACAGCCTTTCTTCCCAGTGTGTGTGCATGCATGTGTGCCAGGGGATTGGCAGCAGATACTGCTTGCAGTAGTTAGCGCCTCTTTATCTTATCGACTATCTAACATATCTACTCTATTTGAGAAGCCTCTGTATTCATTACTTATACTACAAGGAATTTCCCTCCTGTGTCCTAGCAACCAACCAGTAACCATGGCATACATAAATTTCCTGCCTAAGCTGGCTTTTACATTTTCATCCTACCATTTCCACATGTTTACCCTCCGCCCACCTCCACCTTGTTCGATGATTGATTGGGAGATATCTACAAAAATTACCATCCCCCTCTCCCAACACTTACCCCATATTCACTCTGTCTCATTGGTGTTGGTCATTCATTCATTCATTATGTTCACCTCAGTTGTTTAGCATTAGCCTGAGGGAATGGTAAGCTTTAGGTCTTACTTGGTCAAGGTTATCTTTTTTTTTTTTTTTTTTACATTTACTGTTATCTTTTTTTTTTAATCTTTTATCTTTTACTTGTTTCACTCATTAGACGGTGGCCATGCTGGAGCACGACCTCGAAGAATTTTATAGTCAAACAAATCAACCACATGACTTTTTAAAAAAAAAAAAAAGCTTGGTAGTTATTCTATTGGTCACTTCTGCTGAACTGCTAAGTTATGGGGATGTAAACACACCAACATCAGTTGACAAGCAGTAGTAGGGGACATACAATATGCATACATGGCAGTCTCTGCTTACGAAATGTAATTCCATCATCCTTAAACTAAAATTTAATTCTCTATGCATCATGAGAAAATATTCAATAAATTAATAAACCATGCAATATATGCTCCCTATGGGTATGCCCTTAGAGCAAAGCTCATGAAATAGACTGTGCAACAAATTATATATATATATATATATATATATATATATATATATATATATTATATATAAAGAACGTGAAATACACGAAGGGACGAACACAGAAAACGGACAAGTCATTCGAAGCCTTATATATGGCACTCTGTTGGTTATGATGACGAGGGTTCCGGTTGATCAAATCAACGGAACAGCTGGATCATGAAATTAGTGTGCATGTGGTTGAGCATTCCACGGACACGTGTACATTTAAAGTAGTTCCCAGGGAGATTCAGCATGATACAGAGTGTGACAAGGCTGGCCCTTTGAAATATAGGTACTACTTATTTTTGCTAGCTGAGTAGACTGGAGCAACATGAAGTAAAGTGTATTGTTCAAGGACAGAACACACAACCTTGCAATCATGAGCTGAATGCCCTAACCACTAAACCATGTGCCTTCACATACATACACACACACACACACACACACACACATTATTTTTGTTCTTTTGTTTTTCCTTAGAATTAAAAGATTTCCTTTCATTAAAATAAAAAAAAAGGTTTCCTTTCATTAAAATAAAATACACCAAAACAAAATGGGGAGTATTTCTTAAATAAAAAGAATAAGAATAGAAACACTTAAAAAAGTTGTTGTATGGATTTTATTTCAAATCCAAAAAGCCTATATCAGAAAAAAACACACAAAAAAACAAGAAAAACACACACACACACCTTACAATCTTTCTTCAGTTACCTTAATCGTTAAATCTAAATATTTTATCACTATATTTCTAACTATACATTCTGCTTTTGTGTTTTAATTTTCTAAATCATCAAGAATTAATTATGATATAGCTAATTTACTGATATGATTAATTTTAATTTTAAAAAAAAAAGATAAATTTTCAGTCTTCCAGGTAAAGAATGATATTTCAGTCCAAAATTTTAATTTAAATTTCATCACAGTTAACAGACTTGGTTTCAAGATAGCTGATATTAAGGAGAGCAGGGAAATGAAATGGTTTAATCATGCAACATGATACCTTACTATTAATGAATATGGTCATTCATTTTTTAAGCGTTGATTCGTAACCCTAAATCCCGTTTCTCTATATTTGTTTCGCCATCTTGTATGCATGGCTTCCTGTCTGTCATGCATTTTAAATTCCTCCTTTAATTTCAGTGTCATCCCGTTGTTATTCCATCCCCAGAATTCACTACAATATTCTCCCTCTCTCCTATTTATATTATGTTTTAATCGAACCCCGAAGTTTCTAGATGTTCAGTAATTTCTGTCGCAGAAAATTCCCTACGTATTAACTTAAAACCTGTTGTTCAAAGATACCCTAAATTCCCTACGAAATATTTTCTCTCTCTCTTATTTATATTACATTCTTCTCGAACCCCGAAGTTTCTAGATGTTCAGTAATTTCTGTCGCAGAAAATCCCTACGTATTAACTTAAAACCTGTTGTTCAAAGATACCCTAAATTCCCTACGAAATATTTTCTCTCTCTCTTATTTATATTACATTCTTCTCGAACCCCGAAGTTTCTAGATGTTCAGTAATTTCTGTCGCAGAAAATTCCCTACGTATTAACTTAAAACCTGTTGTTCAAAGATACCCTAAATTCCCTACGAAATATTTTCTCTCTCTCTTATTTATATTACATTCTTCTCGAACCCCGAAGTTTCTAGATGTTCAGTAATTTCTGTTGCAGAAAATTCCTTACGAATTAAACATGTTGTCCCTTAGCTCTCTCTCTCTCTCTTCCTTCCCCCCTCTCTCTTTCCTCATGCTTCCACCTGATAATCCCCCCCCCCCAATCCCTAACTCTTTATAAAGCAGTGTTCGATTTATCTCGTCCCTTTTCTCGATTCTACATCTTGCTGACAAAACACTGACTCGAAAAATGACCAGCTAAGCGAATTTAACTTACAACCTGTCATTCATATTCATTTTTTAAGCGTTGATTCGTAACCCTAAATCCCGTTTCTCTATTATTTGTTTCGCCATCTTGTATGCATGGCTTCCTGTCTGTCATGCATTTTAAATTCCTCCTTTAATTTCAGTGTCATCCCGTTGTTATTCCATCCCCAGAATTCACTACAATATTCTCCCTCTCTCCTATTTATATTATGTTTTAATCGAACCCCGAAGTTTCTAGATGTTCAGTAATTTCTGTCGCAGAAAATTCCCTACGTATTAACTTAAAACCTGTTGTTCCTTGGAGGTGACCCCGCCCTCCCACCCGTCTACCAGAACCGGAAGTTTCTGTTTTCTATCTTTCAGGTGACCCCGCCCTCCCACCCCTCTACCAGAACCGGAAGTTCCTGTTTTCTATCTTTCTTGACCCCCCCCCGCACCCCTATGTAGGGTTTATTGTGATCATATAGCGCAAAAACTTTGAAATTTATGCAGGTTGTAGTCTAGAGTCTCAGTATGATATCTGGCAAATGCAAGCTTTCTTTTCAGGTACAGAACACTGCGGCCCCCTCATCCCAGGGTCTCAGAGGCCCACACCTCCCACACCCTCAGGGTAGGCACCCTCAACGTTGGCACATTGAAAGGTAGGTCTGGCGAGATAGTCGAGATGCTTGAACGGAGACGTGTTGATGTATGTTGTATGCAAGAAATAAGGTGGAGAGGAGGATCTGCTAGGGTCCTCACAGGCAAGGGACACAGGTACAAGATTTTCTGGGCAGGGAACACTGACGGGGTTGGTGGCGTGGGTATAATATCGCTGAGAAATGGATAGATAGAGTAATTGAGGTAATCAGAGTAAGTGACAGAATACTTAAGATTAGAATAGTGCTTCATAATAGATTAGCAACCATTATATCGGCCTATGCCCCTCAGCCAGGGCTACCCGATGGACAGAAAGACAGTTTCTATGACACCCTACTGCAGACCACCTCATCGACGAACGACAGGGACCTTCTCTTTGTGGCTGGTGATTTCAATGGGCATGTTGGACGACATGCTGGGGGCTTCCATGGCGTACATGGAGGCTACGGTTATGGTTCCCGCAACGAGGAGGGAACCAGGCTGCTGGAGTTCTGCGATGCGAATAGTCTTATGGTCTGCAACACTAACTTCAGGAAACCAACAAGCCACCTGGTCACCTACCGATCGGGCCGGCATACTAGCCAAATCGACTACATCCTTGCCAGAAAAAGGGAAAGATGGCTGCTTAAAAATGCAAAACCTTCCCAGGCGAAGAATGCACCCCACAACATAGACTGGTAGTTAGTGACTTTAGGATCAGGACTAAGAGGGCGACTAGAAGACGACCAACATGGAGAAGAAGGGTCTGGAAGCTTAAAGCCCCTGCGAATGGACAGAGATTAGAGATATGTTACTTGAAGCCTTTGACGAAGTGGAAGGGGGTATAGCTACACATGGGGTAGAAGACAACTGGACGTTTCTGAAGGACAACCTGCTGAAAGCCGCTGACCAGATCTGTGGCTGGTGCCAAGTCCCCTTAAGACCCAAAATAACGTGGTGGTGGAACAATATTGTTGACAGGGCTATTAGACAAAGAAACAGGCTTGGAAGGCCTGGAAGAACGGTGGTAGCAGGGAAGGGTATCAGACTGCCAGAAGGGAAGCTAGGAGACAGGTCTATCTAGCCAGAGGGGAAGCAGATAAGAGAAAATTTGCCAATGTCCTGCGCCGTGAGGATGAAAGACTTGAGGTATTTCGTGTTGCAAGACAGTGTGTGAGAGAGAATCGTGATGTGGTAGGAGAGAAATGTGTTCGCATGGAGGATGGTTCACTTGCGCTAAATGAGGATGCAAAGAGAGAAGCTTGGAGACGCCACTATGAAAGGTTACTGAATGAGGAAAATGAATGGGATAAAGAGAGTCTGCCGAATGTTGACCCTACAGAGGGACCAGCTATCCGAGTTGATAGTTCCGTGGTAGCTAAGGCAATTAGAAGCATGAAGACAGGGAAAGCCCCAGGCCCATCAGGAATTACTGCAGAGATGCTCAAAATATCTGGCAGTGTTGGCTATAACCTAGTCACCCGTATAGTCAACCAGGTGATACACGAAGGAGTCATACCCAATGACTGGTGCAGCAGCATACTAGTCACACTGCTAAAGGTAAAGGTGATGCCCTAGATACAAATAATTACAGAGGTATCAAGCTGTTGGATCAAGTAATGAAGGTTACGGAGAGGGTCATAGCCCAACTAATTAGAGAGAGAGTTAGTTTAGATGAGATGCAGTTTGGGTTCGTGCCAGGAAAAAGTACCACTGATGCTATATTCCTGGTAAGGCAGCTGCAGGAGAAATACCTAGCCAAAGATAAGCCCCTGTACCTGGCTTTCGTTGACATGGAGAAAGCTTTTGATAGGGTCCCCCGATCCCTTATCTGGTGGTCAATGAGGAAACTAGGGATAGATGAATGGCTGGTGAGGACTGTGCAAACCATGTACAGAGATGCCGTAAGTAAGGTTAGGGTTGGCAACATGTACACAGAAGAATTCAAAGTAGAGGTTGGGGTCCACCAGGGTTCAGTACTCAGCCCCCTCCTATTTATCATAGTACTCCAGGCAATTACGGAGGAATTCAAGACAGGCTGTCCCTGGGAGCTCCTCTACGCTGACGACCTTGCTCTTATTGCTGAGTCACTATCAGAACTGGAGGAGAAGTTCCAGGTGTGGAAGGAGGGTTTAGAATCAAGGGGCCTTAGAGTCAACCTAGCTAAAACCAAAGTACTAATAAGTAGAAAGGTAGACAATCCACAAATATCTTCAGGAAGATGGCCCTGCTCGATCTGTAGAAAGGTGTAGGTAGAAACTCTATAAGATGTACCCAGTGTAAGCTATGGACACATAAGAGGTGCAGCAATGTCAAAGGTAGGCTAACTGGGAAGATAGTTTTGTATGTGGCAGATGCTCGGAGCATTAACCTCCGAAAATCTGCAGAAAACAACTTCCGTCACTTTCCAGGGGGAAAAACTAGAAGTAGTTGATAGCTTCCGTTATCTAGGTGACCAAGTCAGTAGTGGGGGTAGGTGCGCTGAAAGTGTAACTGCTAGAATAAGAATAGCCTGGGCAAAGTTTAGGGAGCTCTTACCTCTGCTGGTGACTAAAGGCCTCTCGCTCAGAGTAAAAGGCAGACTGTATGATGCGTGTGTACGAACAGCCATGCTACATGGCAGCGAAACATGGGCTGTGACTGCTGAGGACATGCGTAAGCTCATGAGGAATGAAGCCAGTATGCTCCGATGGATGTGTAATGTCAGTGTACATACTCGACAGAGCGTTAGCACCTTGAGAGAAATGTTGTACCTAAGAAGCATCAGTTGTGGTGTGCAAGAGAGACGATTGCGCTGGTATGGTCATGTGGCGAGAATGGATGAAGATAGGTGTGTGAGAAAGTGCCAATCCCTAGCAGTGAGGGAACCCGTGGAAGAGGTAGACCCAGGAAAACCTGGGACGAGGTGGTGAAGCACGACCTTCGAACTTTAGGCCTCACTGAGGAAATGACCAGAGACCGAGACCTTTGGAAATATTCTGTACGTGAGAAGACCAGGCAGGACAAGTGAGCCCAGCCCACTTATGAATGCCTTTCCTCCCTTGGACACAAAGACCGGTTGAGGCAAGCGAAGTCGATATAGAACCTCATCCGACGACAGACACCATCCCAACTCCCCATGCCTGCGAAGACATGTTGGGGCAAGCGAAATCGAAACCGAATTGAACCAGCCAGGATCCCTGGCCTGGTGGTACGTAAAAAGCACTATCCGACTCGGGGCCGTGGCACGTAAAATACTCCAATGCGACCGTACGACAGGCACCCAAGCCAACCCCCTTTGCTTGTGAAGACATGTTGGGGCAAGCGAAATCGAAATCGAATTGAACCAGCCAGGATCCCTGGTCTGGTGGTACGTAAAAAGCAGCACTATCGACTCGTGGCCGATGCCAGCACCGCCTCGACTGGCTTCGTGCCGGTGGCACAAAAAATACACCAATCTGACCGTGGCCGTTGCCAGCCCCGCCTGGCACCTGTGCAGGTGGCATGTAAAAGCACCCACTACACTCACGGAGTGGTTGGCGTTAGGAAGGGCATCCAGCTGTAGAAACATTGCCAAATTAGACTGGAGCCTGGTGCAGCCTTCTGGCTTCCCAGAACCCCGGTCGAACCGTCCAACCCATGCTAGCATGGAGAACGGACGTTAAACGACGATGATGATGATGATGATAAAGACAACCTTCCTGCCATCTTTCAGCAAAAGAGGTATAGAAAGACCATTAAGTGGACGGATTAGCTACATCAAGGAATGGATAGATGTCAAAGAGAAAGATGAGAAAACTTGAGCTGGTTGCAGATCAAGAAAGATAGAAGCTGAAGATTAGATCCCTTGTTGTGAACCTAGAATGTCTCCTAAGTTATGAATTTTGACTGGTTAAATGATCAGTGTTAATTAAAGTTTAGAACAATCAAATAATTATGGTTTCGTAGATCAAACAGATTTTATCTATGCAAGTAACTTGGTTCCATATCTGAGTAACAATGATTGTCATAGGATTTGATAACAACTAAAAATGTTGAAAATTCTGGATCTAATGTCATACAACAGAAGATGGTGGAGCCTCCATATGTAGCAGTCAAATCTCCCTTGAATCACACCCTCTATCTTAAATAAAGAATACATTAACCCTTTCGTTACCAACCCAGCTGAAACCAGCTCTGGCTCTGTAGTATAAATATCTTGTTTTCATCAGTTTTGAATGAAAATCTTCCACCAAACCTTAGTCAAAATTTATGTTCCTAACACTGGCTGAATGATAACTAAGTTATTTTACTAAATTCTTTGTTATATTTAAAGTAATTGAAAGAAAAACAGAGCATCTCAAAATAAATACAGTAATGAAAGGGTTAAATATTGTAACTGTCCTTGATACTCCAAAAAAGACAGCGGGGGATCATGGCTGGAATACTTTTGATCATAGGTTTAGTTGTTCAGGTATGACCTGATCACACCAAATAAAACTCACACTGAATAAAAAAAAAAGAGAAGGAAGGGTGGTAACAAGGGAACAACACTGAAACAGAGAAATCAATGAGAATAATGGCAAATTTGAAAACAAAGAAGAGGTGGTGGGGTGAGAAATGAAAACAAAAAACAAAAGATAAAGTGTTCTTACAGCTTGAAGTGGTTAGCTGTACTTACTCATGCAACCTATTTACAACTAGTTAAGCTGAATCATTCACAACCTAATGATGGTCTGAGTATGATGCAAATGATAGGATACAAACTGTCAGCTCAGTTACTATCACAGACATCTGCTACCCTCATTACAATACAAACTAGCATCAATCATATATAGACATTACTAAAGTAATTTAAAGTAATAATAATAATAATAATAATAATAATCAGCACCACCACCACCATCTCAACCAATTTCTGTATGTTTCCACTTTAAGAAGAGTTCTATATCTGTGTATACCATCATCAAAACGAAATAAAATAACACAATGCTAACAGAAAATTAGTTAGAACCAATTAGCATATATCTTCATCAACATCTGTTTACTAACAGGTTTTTGTTTCTTTCATTTTCTTACATTATACACCAACATACATTCATTTAGTAACTGAAACATACCTGTTTTGAATTTTAATAAGCAAAGTATTTCTTTCCGAAGATCTATTTCAAGAAATCTCTTCTATTTACAGGCAGAAAGTAACAAAAATAAATGAGGAAATAGATAAAAATTCAAATTTTTTTTTTTGTTTTTTTTTCACAGCCATATAATTAAAATATATCTTAAACTAATTAATTGTCTTGTGAAATACCTTAATAAACTTAAAGACAGATATATTTCATAATTTTTTCTTCCCTTTTAATTTCTGTTCATTTTTGTTTTTTTCTATTTCATAAATGTTGAATCTAAATCTGGTAATCATTAGTAGCTAAAGTACAAGCTCAGTGCATGAGTGGTCGTGTGATTAAGAAGTTTACTTTACAACTAGATGGTTTCTGGTTCAATCCCACAACAGAGTATTTTAGACCTATGCTTTTTCACTATATCCTGGAGTTCACTAAAATGTTGTGAGTCAACTTTGATAGATTTATAGGGGCCTGCAAAAAGAATCACTTTCCAGAGTTTTTATCTTCTTTTTTAAGGGGGTAGTTTAAATATATCACCTTGTTTGACATTATCACCAGACCCTTGGGTACCTTTAACAGAATCCATTCTGCTGTAAAACACTTGTACCAGGTTTGCCAGTATATAAGTTCCTCTTTTATTCCCACTAGTCTTAGAGGCCTTGCAAAAGGTCATGAGAGCATAGTCTTTCTTCCTTTGATTAATTCCTTACAAATAAATAAATAAATAAATAGAATATAAAAATTTTACCTATATATCTAAGTTTTGGCTGTGTAGTAGGAAGTTTACTTCCCACCCATATGGTCCTGGATTCAGTCCCACTGTGTGGCACCTTGGGTAAGTGCCTTCTACTACAGCTGCAAGCTGACCAAAAACCTTCTGAGTGGATTTGGTAGACAGAAATTGAAAGAAGCCCATCATATATACACATATGTGTGCATGTGTGTGTGTCTTTGTGTTTGTCCTCCATCATTGCTGGACAACCAGACTTGGTTTGTTTACATCCTGTTAACATAGCAGTTTGGTAAAAAGAGACTGATAGAACAAACAATAGGCAAAAAAATTTGTTTGACTAAACCCTTTGAGGTAGTGCTCCAGCAAGGCCACAGTCCAATGACCGAAACAAGTAAAAGATAATGAAGTTAATCAGTTTAATGTTGCAACAGAATTTATTCGTGACTAAATCTGCAGTATTTGAATGAAACAAAATCTGATTAACTAGTTTATTTCAGTCGTTAACATTAGGGCCTTTTGTTACCATATTTCTGTTGAAGTGGTTGATTTTGCTTCAATTAATTTTCAAAATAATGAAGAATTTAGTGGAATAATTTTGTTATTATTAAGTCAGTGTTTAAAGCAATAGTTAACATGAAATTTTGATGGAAAATTTTAATTTAGACCACTTTAACCTTTTAGCATTTAGATTACTCTGTCGTATGTAATGTTTGTTTATTCCCAGTGTTTTGAATTAATCATGCATTAGTTCGTAGCTTGAAGATTTTGCTGATGCACTCTTTTACTCTTTTACTTGTTTCAGTCATGTGACTGCGGCCATTCTGGAGCACCACCTTTAATCGAGCAAATCAGCCCTAGGATTTATTCTTTGTAAGCCTAGTACTTATTCTATTGGCTTCTTTTTCCAAACCGCTAAGTTACGGGGATATAAACACACCAGCATCAGTTGTCAAGCAATGTTGGGGGGGTCAAACACAGACACACACATATATATATATATACATATATATGATGGGCTTCTTTCAGTTTCCATCTCCCAAATCCACTCACAAGGCTTTGGTCGACCCGAGGCTATAGTAGAAGACACATGCCTAAGGTGCCACGCAGCTTGACTGAACCCGGAACCATGTAGTTGGTAAGCAAACTACTTACTACACAGCCACTCCTGTGCTTATTTAATTTTAGAATGGCTTAGTAGGGCAGGTGTAAGAGGCTGGATTAAGCCAGTTTGAACATAAAACAGAATATTTGGGCCAGATATAGCTGGTTTAAATGCTGAAAATTAGAAACAAGGAGTCCATATCATTAAGCCAGGGGTGGTCATCAGCAGGCTGATGTCAATAGAGTTAAATAAATAGCAACTTGGTAGAGTCATTAGAGTATTGGATAAAATATCTAATGTTACATGTTCTGACCATCTATGCTCTGAGTTCAAATCCTGCTGAGGTCAACTTCATCTTTATTTTTTTACTTGTTTCAATCACTGAACTATAGCCATGCTAGAATATCATCTTGAAGGGCTTAGTCAAACAAACTGATCCCAGAACTTACTTTTTAAATTATTGGTACATATTCTATCAGTCTCTTTTGCCACACTGAACCTAGAGCAATGTAGCTGGAAAGCAAACTTCTTACCATACAGCCAATTTCATCTTAACATATGGGCACAATGAGCAGTTTCTAAAGCTGGATGCCCTTCCTAATGCCAACCACTCCTCAAAGTGTACTGGGTGCTTTTTACATGACACCCTCAATAGTGCATTTTACATGGCACCATCACCAGTGCTTTTTATGCATCACCATCACCAGTGCTGTTTATGTAGCTCCATCACCAGTGCTTTTTATGTGACAGCATCACCAGTGATTTTTACATGGCACCAGCACCTACCAGCTCAGCTGGTACTTATTTTACCAACCTCTAAAAGGACAAAAGACGAAGTTAACCTCAGCAAAATTTGAACTCAGAATGTCAAGAGCCAGAAGAAACGTCACAAAGCACTGTGTCTGACCTTTGCAATATATATATATATATATATATATATATATATATATATATATATATATATATATATATATATGATAAAAGAACCTAAGTGTATAATTGTGAAACACCTCATGCAATAATAAAAGCTGTTGGGGGTTTCAAGTCAGAGTTGAAATTAATAACAAATGGAAGTTAATTAAAAACCATAGAAATAATGAAATTTTACTCTTTGATTTGTCTTTTTCTTCAGTCACCCCACCACCACACTCATAACAGGAAAATGCCAAACTTTTCATTTCATTTCCTTGAGACTGGAACTTATTTCAGAATTAGTAATGATATATTCTCAAGGCTTTAAGAAAACAAATGGTGAAACCTCTGCAAGGTTGGAGGCACTTCATGAATCTCAGTGGGAGAGTTTGCATTGAGAATGAAAATTAAAAATTTGAAACATAAAGAATACTTGTTTAGTAGCTTAAAGCATATTGAGCAAGAATAAAAGAATGAGAGATAATTGCAAAAATATACAGAAGTTTGTAAGTTAATGACTGTACCAAACTGACATTATAATGTGTGTGAGTGTAACATATAATATTCCTTTTTATTACAGGCATGAGGTCTGAAATTTTGGAGGAGGGGGCTGGTTGATTACAGTGATTCCAGTGCTTAACTGGTACTTATTTTATTAACCTCAAAAGGATATAAGGCAAAGTCGATCCCAGTGGAATTTGAACTCAGAATGTTCAGATAGATGAAATGCCACAAAGTATTTTGTCCAGTGTGGTAATGTGGTAATATTACAAACACATACAGGGTTGATGAGCTGGCAGAAACATTAGCACCCCAGGTGAAATGCTTTGCGGTATTTCGTCTGCTGCTACGTTCTAAGTTCAAATTCTGCCGAGGTTGACTTTGCCTTTCATTCTTTCGGGGTCGATAAATTAAGTGCCAGTTATGCAATGGGGTCGGTGTAATCGACTCAATCCCTTTGTCTGCCCTTGTTTGTCCCCTCGATGTTTAGCCCCGTGTGGGCAATAAAAAAAAATAAGAAAAATTAGCATCCCAGGCAAAATGCTTCATCTGTCTCCACCTTCTGAGCTCAAATTCAACCTTCTATTCTTTTGGGGGTCAATAAAATAAAGTACCAGTTGAGCATTGGGGTCAATCTAATCGATTTATACCTCCCTTGGACTTGCTGGCCTTGTGCCTAAATTTGAAACCAATATTACAAACACATGTACGTACATAAACATGCATATAAAATACAAATATACATTCTGGTGTGTGCACCTACACACACACATTTACATACATATTTATAGATAGGAAAATGAGGAAGAGAAGAGTAGGAGAGATAGACAATGTTATGATTAGACACTTTATAAGCCTTATCATCAGACACAAACAAACTCTCTGATAAGAGACCCTAGAAACCTATAATCATAAGATCAAACAACTTACAAACTTACGATTAATAACCCACAAACCTATAATCATAATCAATATCAGATTCCACATAAAGTAAAGCACACCATGTATTATGACCGGACACCCCACAAGGGTGTAACGTGAGGGAGATTTAGCAGCTATTTCTTGCAAATTGAGTGATGACATTGAAGCTTTTTCTTATAAATGATGTTTTTACCAGATGAGAATCAAAGGTAGCTGAATTGAGAGAATGGATATCAAAGAAGAATCCATGGTAACATATGCCACTCCCTGATACTGAATTGTAACTAGCTCAGATTGACTGATTAGATAAGTACCATAAGAAGATGGACCTTAATACTCATTTCAAATTTTGGTACAAGGCCAGCAATTTTAGGGGGAGCAGGCAAGTCGATTACATCAATCTCAGTGTTCAACTGGTACTTATTTTATTGACCCCAAAATGATGAAAAGTAAAGTCAACTCTGGTAACATTTGAACTCAGAACATAAAGTTGGAAAAAATGTCATTCAGCATTTTTCCCAACACAATAATGATTCTGTCAACTCATTGCCTTCCAGATGGGCCTTGATATTGAAGGCTGTCTGTACAATATATTAACCCATTAGTATTTAACCCTTTCATTACTGTATTTACTGTGAGATGCTCTGTGTTTGTTTCAATTACTTTAAATATAACAGAGAATTTAGTAAAATAACTTAGTTATCATTAAGCTAGTGTTAGGAACATAAATTGTGACTAAGGTTTGGTAGAAGATTTTCATTCAAAATTTATGAAAACAAGACATTTGTACTCAGAGCCAGAGCCAGTTTCAGCCAAGTTGGTAACGAAAGGGTTAAGATGGCTGTATCTAGCCCAAATATTCTACCTGTCTTACGTCGAAGGTGAGCCAAGTGAAATTGTAGCCATGGTAAATACTGGTGTCATACAAATGGCACCCTTGCCACTGGCATGTAAAAGCATCCATTACATTTTTGGAGTGGTTGGCGTTAGGAAAGGCATCCAGCAGTAGAAACCATGCGAAATCAGACTAGAGTCTGGTGCTATCCCTCAGCTTACCAGCCTTGGTCAAACCGACCAACCCACGCCAGCATGGACAAATGGATGCTAAATGATGATGATGATGATGGCTATGATGTGGCTAGATCCAGCCTCTCACACATAGCCTGTGACATTAAGCTAAAAATAAACAATCACATCCTCAAACTCTCGAAGCTGCAAGATAAATCCATCATTAAATTTCTTTTAAATGTGAATAAATAAACATCACATTT
>NC_043002.1:41684108-41746608 GCF_006345805.1 Octopus sinensis | reverse complement strand
GTAGGCTGTGTGTTATTATAATGCAGGGTAGTAAATGTGTAGAATAAGTAGAGTTGTTGGTGATGTGAGGGATATGCTATGTATATACAGTATCAAGTGTCGATAAGATTGTGTTATTTTATTGGGTGTTGATTGTATAGGGAATGTGTTGTGTGGGTTATATCATATTATTATTGGGTGGTGGTTGTGATTCTTAAGTGCTGTGGGTTGGTAGAATCATTTACACCACCGGACAAAATGTTTTGTTCTAACTCTTAACAATCTAAGTTCAAATCCCATCAATATCAACTTTGCCTTCCATTTCTCAGGGAATAATAAATAAAGGCACCGATCAAGTATCATAAGTTGATGTGATTAATTGTGTGTTCCTTTGTTATGGTTTTCTAGTTTTGTGCCTATGAGAGAAAGTACTTTTATTGCCAAGAGGAAAATGGATTATTTGTTCTGGCTATTGGCATTTTGGGTTTCAATTCTTTCCTCTGGAGATCATAAAAGTACCAATCAAGTACAAGGGTTGATTATTGGTGAGCTGGCAGAATCATTACTACACTGGAAGAAATGCTGCTTTGGTCAGCCTTAGGTTATAGTAGTAGAAGATACTTGCCCAAGGTGCCACGCAGTGGGAGTGAACCCAGAACCATGTGGTTGGGAAGCAAACTTCTTACCACACAGCCACGCCTGCACCTATCATTTGAGCATATTTACATGGCTAAGCAGTTCTTTGTTTTGCTGATGTTGCATATTAAAATGTTTACATATTTTAGGAGTAATTGTTTTAACAGGCTGATTCCTTTCTTGTCCCTAATTAACTGGTAGGTAAAAACTGGAAAGCACAGTTATTATGCGAACTGAGTAATGTATGGATCTTGCCATTAGGGACAATATAAAGTTAGTATTGAAGCCCATCTGATTCACAATTGAACATCTTCATAATCATTTAGCTTCTAACAATTATTTAGCTTACAGAAACACCAACAATGCCTGCAAACAGCTTTATTAGAGGTACAGATACCCAAGAACATTAAAGGTCTTTGTTATCAGATAATTATTTGTTCAGGCATCATTGAGTTGCTAGCTGTTTTCACCTTAATTAGTTGGTATGTAGATTAATTTTATTAATAACAGAACTGGGTCTGCCAAAGGATACTTAACTGCCAGAACAGTATAGAATTTCAGGAGATTTGATCAGATCACATTGTTTTCTCAAATCATATTCCCTAATCAGAACAACAGCCCCCACTAGAATAGCTATAAGGAAAACTGACAAGAGGATTGATTGATGTAAATGCCAGCTGCTTTATATTTATTAATAGTGGAAATGTGTGCATGTGCGTGTGTGTATGTGAGAGAGAGAGAGAGAGAGAGAGAGAGAGAGAGGAGAGAGAGAGAGAAAGAGAGAGAGAGTGAGAGAGAGAGATGGTTAGAGAAAGTCACTGTTAGACTCTTCTTCATGTGTTAAATTTTAACCACTGGCTTTCTGTGGAGTTGAAATCTGTCAGAGTACTAATTCTCTAGGCCCTCCTCGCTTGTTAATGACATGAAGTGTTAGATCTGTGTGGTTTCTAGTTGAGTAATGTACAATAATAAAGAGGTTAAACTGAAAAAATAATCCAGAACTGAACATGTGGAATTCAGAGCTTAAATGAAGAACATTATTAGCCTGACAAAAAAATATTTAAATTGTCTTTCAAGAAATGAAGTTAATTATAAAGCAGTAAGAGTCTACAGACTAATAGGGATATATATAAGGAAAATCTTTGGCCTGGAATGGCAACACCTCTTTTCTGACGTAGTGCTTTATGTCTAAGAAGGTATCCAACCATAAATAAACAAAAAAAAAAAAGAGAAAATTAGAGAAAAAATAATAATAAAATAGAAACGTTCAGTTCAGCAGACAGAACTAACCATGAAATCCATTGAGTATGGAAAAATAGTTGTTAAACTAAGAGAACAGAATTGGTAAGCCTGTTTGTTAGAATAGAGAGAATAGTCTGGCTGTAACTTTATACAGTAGCGTATAGGTTTGAACTAATGAAATATTCAGCTATGTCAACTGGTGCTGTAAACATCAGCTGACATCAATGTCAAGTGTGATTGATCCCAGGATGGCAGATTGTGAAGAAAATTCATGTGGGTGTTAACCAAGTCGGGTAGGTAAGGATTAGCTGATGAGCTTTCATAAATATATTAATACTAAATAAATAGTACGAACCGAAATACCAGAATAACCTTTTTCACAGTAGCCATGGGAAGCAGAAACATGTATCATATATCTTATCTTTTGCTTGTTTATTTCAGTCTTTGGACTGTGGCCATACTGGGGTACTTCCTTGAGGGGTTTAGCCAAACAAATTTCCCCCAATACTTACTATTATTTTTTCAGCTTAATACTTATTTTACAGGTGTTCATTGTTGAACTGCTGCAATACAAGGATGTAAACAAACCAACGCTAGTTAAGTAGCAGTGAGGGACAAACGAAGGTACACACATATAGACACATGTACATACATATAGACAGCTGACTTCTTTTCAGTTTCCCTCCACCGAATCCAGTCACAAAGTTTTGATTGGCCTGAGGCTATAGTAGAAAAAGGATATTTGCTCAAGGTGTCATGCAGTGGGACCGAACTCAAGATCAATATATATATTTTATTTCTCTTTTACTAGTTTCAGTCATTTGACTGCAGCCATGCTGGAGCACCGCCTTTAATCGAGCAACTCGACCCCGGGACTTATTCTTTTGTAAGCCCAGTACTTATTCTATCGGTCTCTTTTGTCAAACCACTAAGTAACGGGGACATTAACACACCAGCATCGGTTGTCAAGCAATGCTAGGGGGACAAACACAGACACAAACACACACACGCATATATATATATACATATATACGACGGGCTTCTTTCAGTTTCCGTCAACCAAATCCACTCACAAGGCTTTGGTCGGCCCTAGGCTATAGTAGAAAACACTTGCCCAAGGTGCCACGCAGTGGGACTGAACCCGGAACCGTGTGGTTGGTAAACAAGCTACTTACCACACAGCCACTCCTGCGCCTTCAGATTGATAGCTGACCATAAGTATCAGGATGAAAGTGACCACTTGGTATTCTTTTTTTTACCAATCATGTATATTGTTTAGCATCAGGTCAATTTGACTAATGAAGCCTATAGTCAAAAGTGTTCTAATCAAGACCATCTTGTCCATTTCTCAAGCACTGCATATTTTGGATGTGTTCCCTGCACCACTCCATAATGGTAGAGCGTAATTTAAGAAGGATTTGACTGCTATATCTAGCAGAATGTATATAGAACCACAGGGAATCTCTTTTTGTTTCATTTCATTTAGTCATTTATATTAATGCAGAATGCTAACCTCTTTACAAAGGTGGTGGTGGTGGTGGTGGTGGCAGAAGGGAACCAATGGTTGTCAATAAAATCAACACAACTAAAAATGAATGTTCAGCTTTTTTTTTTTCTTGGGAGGGGGGAAAAATAGTTTGTTATTTTCGTGACTATCTAAAATTAGTACTAATTTATAACCTGAAATTGATGTTTATTCATTGAGATGCCTACCACAAATAAATATATATAACATAAATTAATTAAGGAAAGGAAGAAAAAAAAAACCCCCACAGAATCTGTTTAATATTTGTTGCAGCTAATGATTTACATACCCTGCTCTAGTTTTTATTACCATGCATATCTTTACAAAGAAAGAAAGAAAGAAAGAAAGAGGGGGGCAGAGAGAAATAGCAGAAAATATCTCACTGAAGATAATACAAAAAGCTGGGGATTGTTTTGCTTCTCGTTTTTTTGTTTGTTTTTTTTTTTTTTTTTTTTTATTTATTTATTAGTGAAATCATTCACTGCTGAAGCATTATCATGTGTATGGCAAATCATAAGTCAATGGTTTGATGTAACACAATAAATACAAAACAAATTGATAATGCCTGGTTTCTATAAATCGTATTTTTAAAACCGCAGGCTTCAATAGGGAGACTGTTAATTTATATTCATTTATTTATTTATTTATTTATAATTCGAACAACAAATAGGTTTCAAGGTGAGATGGCGGCTCAGTGATTCCGAGACAAAGTTGTCTTTTATCTTTTACTTGTTTCAGCCATTAGATTGTGGCCATGTGACCCCAGTACTTATTTATCCTTTTCTTTTTAATGCTTGGTACTTGTTCTCTTTGTCTCTTTTGCTGAACTGCTAAGTTACAGGGATGTAAACACACCAGTACTGGCTGACAAGTGGTGGAATTCGGGGACAAATACAGACACAAAGACACACATTACATATATATATATATATATCACGTTGAAAGCACTGGTTCTCGTCCAATCATCAAAGTTAAGCAACGTCAAGCCTAGTTAGTACTTAGATGGGTGACCGCTTGAGAAACCTAGGTGCTGTAAGCATCACACATTTTTTTTATAGGCGCAGGAGTGGCTGTGTGATAAGTAGCTTGCTTACCAGCTACATGGTTCTGGGTTCAGTCCCACTACATGGCACCTTGGGCAAGTGCCTTCTACTATAGCTTTGGGCTGACCAAAGTCTTGTGAATGGATTTGGTAGACAGAAACTGAAAGAAGCCCATCGTATATATGTGTGTGTATGTATATATATATATATATATATATATATATGTACGTGTGTGTATATGTTTGTTCCCCCAACATCGCTTGATAACCAATGTTGGTGTGTTTACATCCCCGTAACTTAGCAGCTCAGCAAAACAGACTGATAGAATAAGTACTAGGCTTACAAAGAACAAGTCCTGGGCTTGATTTGCTCGACTAAAGGCGGTGCTCTAGCATGGCCACAGTCAAATGACTGAAACAAGTAAAAGAGTATATATCATCGTCATCATCATCATTTGGTGTTTGCTTTCTATGCTGGCATGGGTTAGACGGTTTGACTGAAACTGCTAAGCTGGAGAGCTACACCAAGTTCCAATCTGATTTGACATGGTTTCTATAGCTGGATGCCCGTCCTAACATTAACCATTCCAAGAGTGTAATGGGCGCTTTTTACGAGCCACCAGCATACACACACACACGCGTGCGCAAATATATACAACAGATTTCTTTCAGTTTCCACCTAGCAAATCCACTCACAAGGCTTTTGGTCAGCCCCAGGCTATAATAGTACATTTCCACAAGGTGCCATACAGCAAGACTGAACCTGAAACAATGTGGTTGGGGAACAAATTTCTTACCACATTCCCCAATCTCCGATTATGTTATGTGTATATTACCTAGCCAACCTGAAAGCCCACTTGGCTGCTTCGTATCTTGTTTTTGTTTCAGTCATTGGACTGTAGCCATGCTAGAGCACCACCTTGAAAGGGTTAGTTGAATAAATCATCCCCAGCACTTATTTTCAAGGCTAGAACTTATTCTATTTAATCTCTTTTGCCGAGATACTAAGTTACAGGGATGTAAACAAACAAACACCAGTTGTCAAGTGGTGGTGATGGGGACAAACACAAAGACAGACAGACAGACAGACAGACAGACACACATCATCGTTTAACATCTGCCTTCCATGCTAGCATCGGTGGGACTACACTACACAATATACAAGTATACCCATCTGCCACAGCAGAATTTAAACTGGTGCTGGTACCACACAGAAAGCACTGGTGCTTGTGTCACATAAAAACAAAACAAAACAAAAAAAACATTCATGCTGGTGCCACATTAAAAGCACTGGTGCTGGTGGCACATAAAAAGTACCCAGTACTTAGTGGAGTGGTTGGCATTAAGAAGGGCATCCAGCTGTAGAAACCATGCTTGAACAGAAAATGGAGCCTGGGGTGGCTCCAGGCCATGCCAGCTCTGGTCAAACATCTGATCCATGCCAGCATGGAAAACGGACATTAAATGATATCACACACACACACACACACACACATATATATATATATATATATATATATATATGTATATATATGCTTCTTCCAATTGTATTTTGTATTTTTTTAACTGCATTTTCATGTCTTTCTCATTTGTGTACCAATAAACACACACATGACCGAGCTTCCTCACAGTTTCTGCCTGCTAAAATCAGTCACAAAGCACTGATTGAGCTGGGCCTATATTAAAAGAATGTCTAAAGCTCTGTGTAGTGGGACTGAACCCAAAACCATGTGGTCACAAAGTGAGCTTCTTAACCATAACAGCCAAATCAGTGCCTAATGTATTCGTTTTCAAAAATGTTCATATTAAAAACAACTTTACATAATACAGTTCTTATACAAGTAAGAACTGTTAAGTAATGCTCTTGACATCCAGTTTAATGATATCAGTTATTTTAGGAAAACCCTTCCAAATTCATATTATTTTCAAAATCAATTAAAATACATCCATAAAAGAGTTTCAGTTGCTATTCACAATTTGAATTTCTAATTTCCGTAAAGTTCAATGGTTGAAAGAGGAATTGGCTTTTGAATAAATCATGAGAAAACCTGCCATTCAACCTTTTAGAAATGACAGTTAAATTACTATCAGATGAAGTCCCAGTATCTTCAGAAGCAGAAAAGTATATTGGAAAATGTAGTCCTAAATACACTATGTCTAATAAGATGGGATAATCTTGGCAAAAATGTTTCCGATCAATCACCTGTTTGGTTAGGGTTGACCTGTGGTTAGACGACAACAGCTGCAATATCATATTTAACAGTTTCAGAAGATTATATGGACTGCAGACTAATTAAATACTTAAACCCAATTCTACCCATCTAAAAACAGTACTCTCCTACTTGGTACCTATTTACATATAATCAAATAATAAACTGAGATATAGAAATTTAAGTGTCTTTTGTCATGAAAACAGCACAGTACCAACAGTTGAATATATTCAAATGATAATTAGTAGTGCCCAATCACTTGGTAAAAGCTAAACATGAAAATTATTTTTGATTTCTATATATAATACACACACACACACACACAGAGTTGTTAGTGACAGATTATCAATGTGGGTATAATACTTTATAAGCTCTCTGTTAGCACACGATGCTAACAATATTGTTTGGATTAGTAAAGGACTTCACATAACTTGAGGTCTGAGGTCATAGTTCATCACCATTCTATATTGTAAATCTATGGTTGTGTTCCAGTTATACAGGTTTTTACAGAGGAATATACAAAACAAGACATAAATAATGGTCATTAAATATTTTTTCCTTATTGTAGTAAATAAAGTAAAATATGTTAAGACAATTATTTATGCCTAGTCTTATATATATATATATATATATACACACACACACATACATATATATGTATGTATGTATGTGTGTGTATGTATATATATGTGTGTGTGTGTGTGTGTATGACAAACTTAGGTGTTGCTCTTTGGCAGTTTTGTGTATGGTTATTGGCAACAAAGTTCAAATTAGTTTATTGAAGAATTTAGAAAGTAGGATTGATGGCATGGACTGGTAAAACCTTTGCCATGTTTTATTAGATATAAACTTGTCCTATGTAATACCGTCTCAGAGAAAACCTGACATAGCTTAACCATTATGTATTGATCAAACACGCAGAAGAGGAACAAATAGATATAATATTGAACAGCCAGCTCACAGGCTTTTTTGTTAGTTCAAATCCACTGTAGACATTTCATTATGTATTTTGGCAGTTTTCCTAATTCTTTTATGTGTCTCAGTTCACCAAACTGTCAAGAAAAGGAATCAAATCATCTGGTAATGTTACCTGCAATAGACTGCCATTGTATCTAAAGGAAATTTTATTAATCATCTGTTTATGAAATTAGTGCTAACCCTTTTGTTACCAAATTGCCTGAGACCATACCTGGGTATCTGTAACAACTTGTATTAAAGTGATCTGAATTAAAAACTTTCCATCAGATTTTCATATTAATATTATGATCTGAACACAGGCTTAATAATGACAAAGTTATTTTAATAAATTCTTCATTATGTAGGCGTAGGAGTGGCTGTCTGGTAAGTAGCTTGCTTACCAACCACATGGTTCCGGGTTCAGTCCCACTGCGTGGCACCTTAGGCAAAGTGTCTTCTAGTATAGCTTCGGGCCGGCCAAAACCTTGTGGGTGGATTTGGTAGGCGGAAACTGAAAGAAACCTGTTGTATATATGTGTATGTGTTTGTGTGTTTGTGTGTCTGTGTTTGTCCCCCTAACATTGCTTGACAACCGATGCTGGTGTGTTTACGTTCCCGTAACTTAGCGGTTTCGCAAAAGAGACTGATAAAATAAGTACTAGGCTTACAAAGAATAAGTCCTGGGGTCGATTTGTTGGACTAAAAGGCGGTGCCCCAGTATGGCCACAGTCAAATAACTGAAACAAGTAAAAGAGTATTATCAAACTTAATTGAAATAGAAGTAGTGTACTTCAACAGAAATATTGTAACAAATAGGTTAAAGCAAAACCAAAAAGGAACCTCCATGTGGCCACGTAACTGGTAAGAAAATAACAGTAAAATTTAACTCAAACCAAATACTATAATTGAAAAATAAAAAAATGTAAGATACATTGGATGATATAGTTGTACATACTCTAAATTTAAAAAAAAAAATATTTACTTTGAGCTAAACAACTGCAGCTAATCAGAAGCTCTGGAAAGTCCTTTCACAACTTTAAATATATGACTAATTTTAACCCTAGTATGCAATATGAGGGCTTAGTTCCTTTTTATGAATTGGCAGGAAAGGGTTACAGTTACCTACCTAAATAAGTTGTTTATCTTCTATTTTTTAGACATTACTTTCATATACATTTGCAAACTGTAGGATCCCCATGAGCTGGTAAGAAGTTTGCTGTATCTATAATGGTTAGAGTGACAAGACAGTGTTTACATAACACAGAATAAATACCAAATGGAAATTTTGCTTGCAGCACTAATTCATTTGCAATTTATCATTAATTTTTATGTTTTTCACCCATATATATAGATATAAATATATGGGTAACAAAATGGCTGACCGTTAGTAAGGAGAGAGACACAAATAACAAAGAAGAAAGCAAAGGACCACTGATGAGGTCACAGAAGTGTGACGAAAGAACTCTGGCCGAAATAAGATTAAGATTAATGTAAAAAATAAAGCTGAAGCAAATTAACACCAAATATATAGTGTATGTGTTTTTATTGGCTAAACTGGCAACATGACCATTCCTAAATACAACAACACACACATATATATATATATATATATATATATATATGCATTCTTGGGCTGAGCTCCACTGTGTGGCACCTTGGGCAAGTGTCTTTTACTACAGCCTCAAGCTGACCAAAGCCTTGTGACTGAATTGGTAGATGGTAACTGAAAGAGGTTTGTCGTGTGTGTGTGGTGTTTGTGCACTTGCATGTGCGTACCCTTGTCTAGACATTGTGTGATGTTTGTAAATGAGCATCACTGTCATATAAGCAAAGCCATTCTTTCTGGTGTTCTGTGAAAAACATGTTTGATTAGAGGAAATGTTAGCTTGCTTGGAGACAGTTGATGGGTTGGTCACAGGAAGGGCATCTGGCCATAAAAAATCTGCCTCAACAAATTCTGTCTGTAGAAATATGATGATGATGATGATGATGATATATATATATATATATATTATATATATATATATATATATATATATATGGTGTAATTCCATCGACCAAATTTTACTCACAAGGCACTGGCAATCTAGAAACTATGGTAGTAAACATTTGCTAAAGATATCATAGAAAGGGACAAAATCAAATTACATAGTTGTAAAGCTAACTTGTTAACCACAGAACCATGTCATGTGATTTGCTAAATCATTTATTCTGTCACTGTTTGTCTCTAAAAACTAATCTCCTACGAATGCCCTCAACTTGTTGAGGGTTAGGTTCAGAATCAAGGTCAGGGATCAGTTAACTCCGAAAGGATTAGTTTGTGACTGATATTTTCTGTCAGTGATGGTCTGCTTGTGATAGTTCCAATGATAAGCAGAACCATTTCATGCGAAATGTTATCTTTGGTTCCTTGATTTGACAGAGGTTAATCTAAAGAATGCAGAATCTGACTTGAGTCATTCCTAAGATCAATCATGGATGGAACCTAAATCATTAAGGAATAAGCAAGAGTTGATTTGTACATATAGCAACAATTACCGAATAAAAATATTAAACTATATAAATAAAAAAAGGAAAGAAATGAAACAAAGTAAGAAAGAAAGAGTTTAATAAAAGAATTACAGATGAATTGAATAAAATAAGAAGCTATATAGATAAGAGAGATTTGCTGCAATAAAGAGAGAATTAGATCAAATGGAACCAAGAAAGAGGGAACAAAAGAGATAAGAAAGAGCTAACTAAAAAGAAAAAAAAAAGAGATGTTTAGAAAGAAAGTAAGAAACAAGGAAAGAAATTTAGTGAAAAAGACACACATCTGCATAGCTAGAATTAAAAATCTGACAAGACTTAGAGCATGGATGAGAGAAAGAAGTTGATTAATTTGACTAGAGTGAGCAGAACATTCGCTACGCGAGCATCAAGTTCACAATCTTTTGCTTTGCAGCATGTAAGCATGTAACGGTATTTAAATTCTGTTCTCCTCAGTCAGTTTCTACTGACTCAGATCACATGTTTCATTATTGGAGATATGCTGGATTTGGAGAACGTTCTAGGTATTTCTACATCTAACGCAAATAATCTACAGTATTCAATTCATTTCACACACACACACACACATACAAATGTTTGTAAAAACTGATACATACAAATGCTTATATATATATATATATATATATATATATGTGCATGTGTATGACTGTATCTATGCAAGTATAAACAACTGCAGGTATGTACATACACACACACACACATAATGGTATGAAACTATTAGTAGCTTTTTCGGTGGTGTATTTAATTTGATATCAATCTTTCTATAGAAATAGAAATATATACACAGACATATATATATATACCGGCTTGGTGATGCCCACTGGATTCAATTCATGAGAAACTGGTATGACCACAGAGGCTGCATGAGAAGGTACACTGGTCAAGGTGGATTGTAGTGTCCTTGCTTTCCCTCCTATTTGTCTTCTCTGCAATGATTGTCCTGCAGGTGTCTTCAAAGGAGGTTGTTGCCCTGTGGACAGTCAGGCTTCATAATCAGTAGTTGATAAAAAAAATACCAATAAAGGTGGGAGAAATTTGTGGAACCATAAGACCCTTAGGCTGAATATCTTGCAGTATTTGTTCCAGTTCTTAGCATGCCTATCATTAAATTCCACCAAGGCCTTGGATGCAGATTTATGCTGTTGGGTGGCACAATACCATAACTGGTATCTTGATGGCACAACACCATAACTGGTTTATTCTGTTGCAAGCATTCAAGCCAGGCTCCTAGTTTGAAGATAATTTCCTTCTTTTTCACCAGATTTTGAAGCCCTATAGTGAAGGTACATGGCTCAGTAATTAGAGGTTCAATTCCCAGACTGGGCCATGTGTTGTGTTCTTGAGCAAGACACTTTATTTCATGTTGTTCCAGTTCACTCAGCTGTAGAAATGAGTTGCAATGTCACTGGTGTCAAGCTGTGCCTTTCCCTTGGATAAAATTGGTGGCATGGAGAGGGGAAGCTGATATGCATGGACGGCTGCTGGTTTTCCATAAACAACCTTGCCTGGACTTATGCCCAGGAGGGTAACTTTCTAGGTGCAATCCCATGGTCATTCATGACCAATGGGGGTCTTTATCCTTTACCCTTTATAGAGGGTCATGAAAACTACCTTTCTTCTTGATGACAAGATAGAAAGAAAAAAATTCTGGGCAGGGGTGTAAAGTGGATTTAAATTGATCTCAATACTTGACCGGTACTTTATTTTCTCAATCCTTGTTGTATGGAAGGTAACATCTGTCCTAGTAGGATTTGAACTCACAATGTAAAGCACCATAGTTAAATACCGAATTTTTTGGCATATAAGTCAAATTCTTCAGACCAACATTTACAACCTGACTTATACATCAAAATTACTTTGGAAGATCAGACATTCCTGCAGGACAGTGATAATATTTTACTGTTTACACAATATAATGATGATTTGTATATCAGAAAAATACAATACTGCAAAAGAGCTGATAAGATCATTTTTGTATAAAAATTAGGAATGTTTGGGTATTTAACTTTGCTTAAGCATTCTCCAAAAAGTTAAACTAGAGGTACCAGCAAGGAAGAATGAATTTACCAAGAGAAGAGTTGAATTTTTGAAAAATCTCCAGATATATCAGCTTTGTTTCATTATCATAATTTTAATGTACATTTTTCCATGCTAGCATGGGTCAGACAGAGTTTATTGAGGCAGATTTTCTACAGTCAAATGTCTTTCCTGTCACCAAACCTCACCTGTTTCCAAGTAATATTTCCCCCATGGAAGGCAGCGAGCTGGCAGAAACATTAGCATGCTGGGTGAAATGCTTAGCAGTATTTTGTCTGTCCTTACGTTTTGAGTTCAAATTCTGCCGAGGTCAACTTTGCTTTTCATCCTTTTGGGGTCGATAAATTAAGTACCAGTTGTGTACTGGGGTCGATCTAATTGACTGACCCCTGCCCCCAAAATTTCGAGTCTTGTGCCTAGAGTAGAAAAGAATATTTCCCCCATGGCCAGGTATGTTTTCACAGAGCCTTGAGAATGAAGGATATTTACTTGTATGACCCTCTCTGCTATCACATGATGCCAAAACAAGGAGACTCACACACACACATATAGAATGGGCTTCTTTCAGTTTTTTTCTACCAGATCCACTCATAAGGCTTTGGTCAGCCTGGAGTTTTTGTAGAAGGACACTTTCATGAACTTGAAACCATTGCTACAGCCATCATCATCGTTTAATGTTCGTTTTTCATGTCGGCATGGATTGGATGGCTTGACAGGGACTGGGAAGGCCATGGGCCATATCAGGTTCCATAGTCTGTTTTGGCCTGGACTCTACAGCTGGATGTCCTTTCTAATGCCAAACACTTTACAGTGTACTGGGGTGCTTTTTATGTGGCACCAGCACCAGAGCTTATTGTGTGGCACCAGCACCTTTTATGTGACACCAGCACCAGTACTTTTTATGAGGCACCAGCACCAGGGCTTTTTATGTAACATTAGCAGCGGTGCTTTTTATGTGGCACCAGCATCAGTGCTTTTTATGTGGAACCATTACCAGTGCTTTTTATGTGGCATTGGCACCAGTGCTTTTTATGTGGCACCAGCATCAGTGTTTTTTAAGTGGAACCATCACCAGTGCTTTTTATGTGACATTGGCACCAGCACTTTTTATGTGGCACCAACACCAGTGTTGTTTATGTGGCACTAGCACCCACACTAATGTTATTTATGTGGCACCTTGGATCTCAATTTTGCTGTGGTGGGCAGGTCTTCTTGATATGGTTAGGAAACAAATTTCACAGCCAAACCCGAGTCTATATTGTTAAAGAATATTAGTAATGAGGAAATTTTTAAGTAATTCAGTTATTGTTGGTGCTTAGCTCAAGTCAGCCCTGATTGAGAATATCTATGATTAAAAGTATTCCAGTCATGACTACCCTATATTAGTCTTTTCTTTTTTTTTGTTGGCGAGTGGAAGGAGAGATGCAAGACTTTATAATCCAATATGTCATTTACTTGTCAAAGATGGTAAAACATGTGGTTTGATGGAAGGCCTGCCTGCCATTTCAAGCAGACCAAGTACACTACATAACAGTTTTCTTGTCACCTAAGAAGTAATTAGAAAGGTTAGCTGTTAAAAAACTACAAAAAAAATTTTTTTAAGCCACACACACAAATAGAATTGCCAATATTTGTATGCACATGTGTGCATATGCAGACACATGTACACACGATCTGTTTTTCTTTTATAAAAGTAGTTTTGAATAGAAAATAAAACTGACTTTCGAGTAACATTACATGATATTTTAAAAATTCTCTTTAAAAATACTTTCACAAAACAGTTATTATTATTATTATTATTATTATTATTATTATTAAAAGGATATCTTGTGCACATGTACTTGAAATCAATAAATAACATCAACCACAACAACAACAACTATAATATTAAATAAAATTAAGTCAGGTGTATGTTTCTCTCTTATGACAAATTCCAAGTTTTACTGCTGCGCAACATTTTCTATTGCACATCTTTTGTTCTTGCAAGGGTCGGATATTGGTTTTATAGCAACAGATAAATCAATAGCAAAACGATTCCTGTCACTAGATCAGTAATGCTGACTCATTTTTCACAGATAAATATAGGAGCAGGCATGGCTGTGTGGATAAGAAGTTTGTGTCAAAAATCGTTTTGTTTTGAGTTCAGTTCCATTTCACAGCACTTTGGGCAAATGTTTCCTGCTGTAACCCTGCATTGATCTGAATGAATTTGGTTTACAGAAGCTTTACAAAGCTCACTGTGTGTGTGTATGTGCGACTATCTATACATACATACATATATATCATCATCATCATCATCATCGTTTAACACCCGCTTTCCATGCTAGCATGGGTTGGACGATTTGACTGAGGACTGGCGAACCAGGCTCCAATGTAGGTCTGGCAGAGTTTCTACAGCTTGATGCCCTTCCTAACGCCAGCCATTCCGAGAGTGTAGTGGGTGCTTTTACGTGCCACCAGCATGAGGGCCAGTCAGGCAGTACTGGCAACAGCCACGGAAAAATTGTGTTTTTTTTTTTTACGTGTCACCTGCACACCGGCACAAGCACCAGTAGGGCAATGCTAGTAACAATCACATATATATATATATATATATATAATATATATATATATATATAACACTATCTAGCTGTCTGCCTGCCTATCTATCTCTATCTTATGTGTACAATAAGATGTATGGCTACTGTTGTATGAGTTAGAGCTCCTTGTAGATTATCATTAGATATTAGATTTCTGTAACATAATAAGTGTTTTCTTGATGATCCATTGAGGTTAAGCATCTAACTGCATTTAGAACATCCAATGCTGAGTTCTAAATAACTGCAATGGTGAAATGTAAGTAGAACCTAAATACTCACACTAGTGTTATACTTATATACTATGTATATAAGTATGTGTGTTCTATGTGTGTGTGTGTGTGAGTGAGAGAGAGAGGGACACACACACACACACACACCATGCAAAATATATAATAGAGCATCCAAAAAATATATATCTATTGGTTCAATGATACCCTTGAAATAACTGGTGCTTTTTCTATTACCAGCGCAAAAGGATGAAGCACAAAGCTAACTCAAGCCAACAAGAGAGCATATATGCAGTTGCTTGACCTGCTACAAAGAGCAGCTATATTCCTCAAACCACACTCTATATTCCATTTTCAGAAGGAAAGGATACACTAGACTGTGGTGGTCTTACATACATTCTGCTTGAATGCAATGTAAGTTGCAATGGTCATGGCTGGAACACCTTTGATGATAAGTCTTTTCAGTCAGGTTTGATTTGGACTAAACAACAAAAAAGCTCATTTCTGATGGGATTTGAACCCTGAACCTAGAGGAAAAGGAAGGAGAAGCAAACTTAATGCAGTAAGGTGTTTAGAACAGATAATCCATTGTTTCTGACATTTCCTAGTTTGAGATTATTTAAATACTTATGAAGTTGTTAAGCTCTAAGACAGATCTACGATCAGTCATGTTCCAGTGAAAGACTACCATGTTTTTATCTGGACAATGCATCTCGGAACATATTATATAGCATGTCAAATTTTGTAATTGTTGTTTAACTTACAGACAGATCTCATGGAGTAGAATTATGATCAACCATGTTCTATCACTTAATTTTATCCAGACAGAGCATTTAGGACTACATTATTCAATGCATCCTGCTTTGTAGTTATTATTGTTGAACCCCAAAACAGATCTGCCAAACAGATAGATGTTCAAAGGTGTTCAAGCCTAGCCAATTGGTCTTTTTAGATTAAGACTGTTCAATAGATCTTTTCCTTTAGTAAGACAACAGAATATGATTTGAGGGAGATTTAGCAGTATTCCTAATAAATCAAGAGACCACACTGTTTCAAAATAACATTTTTGAATAAGTTGCAAAGATGGAGGAAATATAGTAGGCAGAACCAACCACAGACTAATTAACCAGTTAGTTCTTACTTTATTCACCTCTGATGGACAATGAAAATAGAAGTCAGCTCAACAGGATTTGAACTCAAAGCATAGACAATTGAAAATGAATACCCCAAAGTATTTTATTCAGTACTATAGCATTGTTGTTAACCTGCTGGTCCACAGATCAATGAGAGAAACTCAGTGTCAAGAGTGTCTAACACATGGCCCATGAGTATGTGTGTGACACACCCCTTGTATAGAGGTTCTCTTGTTTAGTTCAACATTCAGTGTGTGTGTGTGTGTGTGTGTGTGAGAGAGAGAGAGGTGACAGGTAGTTTCTTCATACCTGAAGATCATGAGGAAAAGTGGCACAACCTCAAGTGGCTATGTAAATTGCTTCTTGATGCTGTGGTGTGCTTTTCTTCCTGCCTTCACATAGTAGTTCTAAAGTGAGAGTCACTGCATGTGATCTGACCCCACAGCAGCTCAACAGGCTAAGACAGCTCCAGTGACCAACAAGTTGTAGGTTTTACATTAGAGTGCCTGGAGAGATCCACCTATCCTGGAGTTGTTGGAAGGGTATCAAAGACGGCACCGGACTGCCTGAGAGACTTCATATAAATACACATGTATAAATGTATGCAAGTATGTCTAGGCTAGAAGCTAGAATAGCAGAAGACACTATCGAAGGTACCACATAGTCAGATTAAAGTTAGGTTTATGTGCTTGGGTTGCAAAGCAAGCTAGTCATATCAGCACTCATCAATAAGTTTAACCTTTTAGCGTTTAAACCAGCCATATCCAGCCAAAATATTTCACCTGTTTTTATCTTGAATTCAGCCAGATCTAGCCTCTCATACTTACTCTACAATGTCAATTTAAAAATAAACAATCACATCATCAAAATCTCAAAGCTATGAGATAGTACATGATCAATTCAAAACAATGTGAATATATACCGTAAATCCTCGAGTATAGTCTGCCATTGAGTATAATATGCAGGGGATTTTTAGGGGGCTGTACTTCTGAAAACCTAAACTTTGTGTATAATACGCACCCCTCCTCTAACTTGAGTCAAGGAGGTCTATATAACGTCCTTGGTTTGTAAAACTGTATACGGTAACGTCCTTTATTATTATTGTATATATAACATAATGCAAATGTGAAGCTTTTTTGTGCATTTTGTTTGCAGAAAATAAAGAAATAACAGTAATAACATTTAATAAATGTTGCTTACAGCAAATTATGGATGATCCTTTTATGACTTCATTGCTTTCGGGCTTAGCTTAAGATATTTTCATGCCCTACATCACAAAGTGCGTCGGAATAAACATTGCTGGACAGTAAATATAGACTTGGACGTTGCTTAGAAAATAATTTTCATTTTTAACCTCGTATATAGTACGCACTAGGGATTTTGACCGTTAAATTTTGGGGAAAGCATTTCATTTGACAGAATAATCTGAATGCTAAAGGCTTAATATAAATATGCTGAACCTCAGTATAACTGTAGTGAAGAGAGGGTTAAAACAAGAGTTAGTCATCTCCATTTAATAAATAAAAAACCATGAAAAGGATGACATCTGTTTCAGGTTAAAGAATATCGATGTAACTTTATGGCAATAAAATCGAAGACAATCAGTAAAAACTTTCATTGTTTTGGTTACTATATTATTTTGCCGCTTGTTGATTCTAAAAAATTATCATCTTCTTTCTTTACTTTCTTATTTGGAAAGATTTCGCTTATTAAATCTGTTATATTTTTAATTTAAAAATGAATTCAGCTCCAATTGTATTTAAATAAATTTCACACAAACTCATGTGCACACACTAATATACACTTGCACATTCATATACAAATGCATGTACTCCTAAAAAGGTAAATGTTTACAAAAAAAAACAATCAAATTCAGAAAATATAAAACTAAAAAAACCATGATGACAATTTAAGACCAATATCAATAAAAGATAGCAGAAACAAAGAGAAAGAGATAGAAAATAATAAAGAAACCAATAGAATGATGACAAAGGACTCTCTCTCTCTCTCTGGGCATAATGTTTAGTGGTATTTTGTCTGCCACTATGTTCTGAGTTCAAATTCTGCCAAGGTCGACTTTGCCTTTTACACTTTTTGGATTGATAAATCAAGTACCAGTTGAGTACTGGATGGAGACAATGTGATCGACTGTCCCCCTCCCCACAAAATCCAGGCCTTGTCCGATAGTAGAAAGGATAATTATTATTATTATTATTATTATGAGTATAAATTCTGCAGAGGTTGACTTTGCCTTTCATCCTTTTGGAGTCAATAGATTAAGCACCAATGAAATACTGGGGTTGATATAATCGACTAGTCCCCTCCCCACAAATTCCAGGCCTTGTACCTTTAGTAGTAAGGATTATTATTATTATTATTATTATTATTATTAATCAGCAGAAGTTACAGAGTAACTCAAAGACTGAGGGTATCAAACTGGTTTCAAATCAAGAATTACTCTGGATTGTTCTGGAACAAATTATAAAAACAATTACGTCACATGATAATGCCTATTTTCCAAAAGGTTTACTTCATTCAATAAATAAATAAATAAATAAATAATAAATAAAGAATCCTTATTTATTCATTTATTTACTCCAAAACAATCCTGGGAAATTCCATTATCACTGGAATATTGCTGGTATGCTGCCTTGATTTGAAACCAGTTTGGTAAGTGCCAACACATGAAACTCTCGGCCTTTGAGACACTCAGCAACTTCTGCCAGTTATTAATGAAAAAATACATATATATTCATGTTTTGAGTTCTTTTTTCCTGCTTGAATCATCAAACGAGTATCTATCTCTCTTTCTCGATAGAAAAGAAGCGACAGAGTAAGGAAGAAAGACATAGAGGCCTATCGTTGATAGAAACAAGGAAATCAACAGTAACGGAAATGAGATGAAAAGCAAGAGAAGAAAAATAAAGAGAAGAAAGAAGTGTAAAAAGACAAGAGAGAGAGAGAGAGTGGTGAAAGAGAGAAAGTAAAGAGTAAAAGTAGGCAGAGAATGGAGAGAGACGTAGAGAGCATGGGAACAAAAAAAGAAAAGGACGGAGAAGAAAGAGAACAAAGCAGGAAATTGGAGAAAGAGAAAGGAAGTTATGTAAGACAGAATGAAAGAAACAGAGGGACCATTAGAAAGAGGAGAAAAAACAGTGAAAGAGTTAAAAAAAACCCAGAAAACTATGATGATGATGATTTCTTTTATTAGCCATAGGGGTATACAAGAGTGGGGACATCATAAAGGGGAAACTTAGTTGAGAAAGACAAAATAAGAAAGTGAGTGGAATGTGGAGAGAAAGTGAAAGAAATAAGAGCTAGTAAAAGAAAGAGGAATATGTAAAAGTTAGAAGAGATAAGAGAGTCTTGAGAGAGAGAGAGGAAGAAATAAGAGATCCTGTAAGTGATAAAGGATGATGTTTAAAAGTATAAGGAATAAAGGTAAAAAAAAAAAAATTGGGGAGAATAAAAAGGGTGTCAGTAGAATTAAGGAATAAGAGCTAAATACGAGAGAAAGAGAGAAATAAAATAGGAGGGTTAATGAGAGGAGGAGAATGTGTAGAAGAGAAATAAGAAATAGGGATACACAAGAAAGTGAAAGAGAAGTAGAGAGATGAGGCCGTGTGTGTGAGAAAGAGAAAATATAAAAATGTAAGGAAGAGAGAGAGAGAGTATTATTAAGAGCTACTAGAAATTAATATGTAAATATTCAAGAAGTGAATTTGAGAGAGAAGCAGAGAGAGAGATATAATATAGGAAAGTTAGTAAGCGGAAAGAGACTAAGGAAGAATATAAAAGATATAGTGAAGACTTGAGAGGAGGAGGAATAAAGAGAAACAGGTATAATCGTAAAGGTATGTGAGATAAAAAGAAAAAATGGCAGAATGAGAAAGAGAGGAGGTAGAGAAGGAGAGAGATGAAGGAGAGTCAGAGGGAGAGGGAAAGAGGGGGTGGGCTAGAAGTGGAAAGAGTAAGAGGGAGGGGGAAAGAGGGGGCGGGTTAGAAGTGGAAAGAGTAAGAGGGAAGAAAGAGAGATGATAGAGAAAGGGTAAGAGATAATAGAGGGAACGGAAGAAGGATGATAGAGCAAGGGAAAGGGGTGATAGAAAGAGAGAAGATAAAGGAAGGGAGAGAGACAGGTGACCGAGAGAGAGAGTGAGGAAGAGATGATAGAGAGGAATACGTGAAAAGAATGAAGTTTCGAGTTTTTTCTTGCATTGTGTAAAACGGTGGCAAGTCAATCAAGAACTCTGAACCGAACTCTGCTGACGAAATTAATTGACAAACGTTTTTATAACGAACTGAAGGTTTGTTTGTTAAATGCTAGCTTTATTTTGTTTCACCGTAAATAGTTGATTTGGGAAAAGAACTATTGTCAACAATGGACATTGGCTGGCTTCATTCTGTCTTTCTCTTGAAAAAAAAAAAAAAAAGAAATATGACAAAACGAAATAAAACAGAGCAAAACCTCCCAAAAAGACTTCAGACCACAACTGGATGCCAATATTTGTCTTTTAAGCAGGGGGGGGGGGGGGTCGAAACAAGGTGCGTGTGTGTGTGTGTGTGTGAATGAGTGAGTATGAGTATGTGAATGCATGTATGTAAGTGTGTGCGGTGTGTGACTGTGAGACTATATATGTGTACGTAAGCGTGTAAATATGTGAGACTGTCTATTCATAAACATCTCTCTATATATGTCTATGTGCATGTGTGCTTAATTTTACAGTAGAGTTTTTTAATGTTTTTTTTTTATATTTCGAGGGATGTTTTTTCTCTCTCTTTCCTACATGTTTGAAATTCTCTCTTCATTTATCGACATTTCTGTTTTTTTATTTATATTTATTCAACAGTATTATTTATTTCTTTTTTTCATTTTATTTTTCTTTTCAAAGTGACATATTACGCAAACACTGACTTATTTTCTATCGTTTGCTCATCAAAACTAGGATAAAGGAAGAAGAGGATGAGGAAAAACGAGGCACAAGAGGGGGGAGAGAGAAAAGTGCGGATTTTATATTTTTAACTTCAATAAAATAAAGTTTAAACTCATTCACAAACACACATACACAAGTGTCTGCACACAAACACTTGTTTGCATACACATCCAATCAATTTTTATTTCACAAAGATAAAGGAACTTGGATTTGCTGCTGCCGTTCTTCATTGTATAACTCTGGTTGAGTAGAGCAATGGTCAAAAGTAATCCTACCACGATCGCAATGGCTTTTTGTGGGAGGACGGGTGTGCGCGGTTTTGTTGTTAGTAAACTTTACTTCCAAACTGTGTGGTCTTGGGTTCAGTCCATCGAGCGACACTTTGGCTAGTGTCTTCTTCTACAGCCTCGAGCTGGCCAAAGCCTTGTGAGAGGATTTAGTGGACGAAAACTGAAAGAAGCATGTCGTGTATGTGTGTCCACTGCTTAACAATTAAGTAGTGGTTCGTTTACGTTCCTGTAACTTAAGCGATAAGACAAAAAAAGACTGATAGAATAAGTACAGGGGTCGATTTCTTCGCTGAAAACCAGTGGTTCTCAACCGGGGTTCATAGGTACTACTTGAGAACAGTGGTCCCGGTGCGCGCACTCGCATAGTCACGCATCCGCGCTAGCTAGGTGTGACTAGTCGATCCTACGACTACCTAGCAAAGTAAATAAAACACAAAATAAATAAAAAATTTTACACAAAGTAAATAATTTTTGTTAAACAAAGTAAATAAAACGCAAAAACACAAAGTGAATAATTTTTTAAACAAAGTAAATAACACACAAAACCACAAAGTAAGGATCGACTAGTCATGACTAGCTAGCGCGGATACGCGAGTGCGCGCACCGGGAGCACTGTTCTCAAGAAGTACCGGGTTCATATGGCCCCCGGGGGCCAATACAAAATTTTGGGGGGTTCACGCAGCAAAATAGTAAATTGGGGGTCCAACGGCCCCTGAAAAAATTCTATTGTATGTATTGCAAGAAACAGCTAAGTTTCTTTCTCTAACATTTTACATAGTTCAACCTACACAAGTTAATGTGTATAAACGAAGTGTAATGCTTATTTATTTTTTTATCTTTAGCTTATTTCAGTCATTTAACTGCAGCCATGCTGGTGCACCACCTACAAAAAAGGGTTTTAGTCGAAGAAATTGACCCTGGGAATTTTTCTTTTTGTTAGCCTAGTACTTATTCTATCAGTCTGTTTTGCTGAACTGCTAAGTTATGGGGACATAAATACACCAGCATTAGTTGTCAAGCAATGGTAGGAAGAAAAACACAGACACACACATAAATATATACATATACACAACAGGCTTCTTTCAGTTTCCATCTACCAAATCCACTTACAAGGCTTTGGTCAGCCTGAAGCTATAGTAGAAGGCACTTGCCCAAGGTGCCGTGCAGTGGGACTGAACCCACAACCATGTGGTTGAGAAGCAAGCTTCTTACCACACAGCCATGTCTGTGCCTATGTCAATATTATCTAAATGTATGGAATTTTCATCAGCAAAAAATGGAGTGCAGATTGTTACTTTACATGAAAATAAACTCACGTTCAAGAAGATAACACCTCAGTTAATTGTTTCTGTTGGTGTTATCTAAAAAGCTTTTTGTGTCTACATCGCACAGATACAATCCATTTGATAGAACAGACAGACCGTATATCACAACTTTTCAAATAGATCACACGATTCATCCATCTGTGTTGCATCCTTATTTGCATCTAGCAGTACCACATAAGCACTGTGGTCAACAACAGTAATAAATGCAGTAGCTAGACAATAAAAGTCTCAGTTGTAGAAACTTGTAGAGTAGACACCATATACCAAACCCACACTGACTCCATGAACAGATGAGACCTCGTAAACGTCTTCCAAGGGGGAAATACTAATCATGTTGCTTTTAAAACAGCAAGCAAACATAATTGTTATACATCAAGAAAGCTTCACCACACATTCCTTCATCACGAGTAACATACAACTAGAGCCCTCACTGCCCTTACAACTGCTCCAAATATTTGGCTTCATCATAACTGAGAATCTCTCTTGGTTAAAGTACATCCTTAACATAGAACTGTATCCCAACAACTAACTGGCCCTTTGCTTTAGGATCAGAATTCAATTCAATACCCCACCCCAACTATTATTGGCTCTCTACAAAGCCCATGGGAGGTCTAAAATGAAGTATTACTCCACATTTGGAGTATCATGCTGCAAACAGACATTCCACATTATATCCGGAAAAGAGTCACCTGACTGATTGACGTAAAATCACTCAACAATATGCTCCAGCCTCTAGCCACAAGCACATTGTTTCTCCCTCTATATTTTTCTACTGCTACTGTAATAAATGGTCTTTGCTTCTCAGAGATTGAACTCATACTATTTCTACTCAGGAGGCACATGGCTTAGTGGTTAGGGCAATGGACTCGTGATCGTCAAGATTGTGGTTTTGATTCTTAGACTGGGCAATGCATTGTGTTCTTGAGCAAAACACTTCATTTCATATCGCTCCAGTTCCCTCAGCTGGCAAAAAATGAATAATCCCACAAAGGATTGGCGTCCCATCCAGGTGGGGAATTTATACACCATGAAAACCAGGAAATCGGCTCTTAGGAGTCAGCAGGATTCGAGAAAGTAACTTCTTTTTGTTTTTTGTTTTTTTTTTATTATTGCTACTTAGGCATTCCTGACCCACTCGTCTCTCCTTCTTTAGCATAAATTTCGTTGATCAAGGAGAACCTATGAAAACCATGGTCTTATCCCTTTCCTCCAGATACAGCAAAAAGAAAAGAAAAAAAAATGGTCAACCTAAACATCATAGTAGAAGACACTTGCCCAAGATGCCATGCAATTACAAAGTAAACTTCTTAACTACACAGCCCTGTGGTCTTGAAAAGGTTTACAATAACTTGATACTGATATATAAATGATATTTTTAGACTGCACATACAGCTATTCTATAAGAGAAAGAGAGAGTGGGTGTTTAAAATCCAACCCTTTCTGCTATATAGTATTTTATACAGTTTATGTTACACACGACTCCATTGAGGAACAATCAAAAGATAACTGTCAACATCGCTTCCAATTAATTTTAGGTTTAAATTATTCATACTTCAATTTTATTTTGTGTTATTTCAATTTATTTTTATTACTATTATTATCACCGTTATTATTATTATTTTGGACAATTATTTCCCCATCCAGAAAATTCTGAAACCTATAGGCTGTCAGAATGTATGAAGATCTTCATAATAACATTAATAATAGCTTCTGTGTGAGTGTGTGTGCATGTATGTGTGCAAGTATATACATATTTTGTGAGTGTGTGTATGCATAAAGTGAAAAGACAAGAAGGGGAAAAAATGGAAAAAAAAAACAGACGGTTTCTTGTTGCCAGCAATGTTCAGGACAATTTTAGATTTAGCAACAATCATCCTGTAAATTTACCATTTTTATGTGTAAACATTTGAGGATATGATGGATTGTCTTTTAAAAATGCAATGTACACATATTACTCGCAGTTCCTAAAATAAACGATTATTCACAGCTAACTTTGGCAACACTTAGAAATTGCCAAGTAGTAGTATTAGATTTTAAATACCTCTAATGCCAAATTAATGTTGCTTATTGGCAGGCAATTATCACCATCACCACCATCATCATCATCACCATTATCATCTTTTGTAATCAAAATAAATTATACAATCTGTTGAATCATACTGTTAAGATTAATATGGTTTCTAATTTCAGAATCCTTTTTGATACCAACTTGCCTGCGACTACCATTGGTTCTATGATAGAAAACTTCTTGTTTATTTATTTATTTTTTTTTTAAAGAATTAATATTTAAATTTAAAGCTTTCCATCATAATTTAATCTAAGAGCCTTTTGTTCAGTAATATTTTAAAATACATGAGTAATAATGAGAAAAAACTCGATTTATTTTATTAAATTTCTTCCAAATTCTTGATTACTTCAAATTTAATTACAACACATAGGCTGAATATTTGACTGACAATATGTTCATGAAAGGGTTACAAACATGGGTAAGATCATTATGAACTCATAATCAAAATGATGATGTAGCAGAAGAAGAAGAGTACTTGGCTAATGTCAAAATTTAAATGAAACAAGAAACAAGCGGTGCCCTGTATTTACAAATTCTAAGTACACAAAACAGACATATTTATAATAAAGAGTGGGCTAACAGCCAGCAATATATTAGCCCACATTTTTGTAACCCTTTTGTGTTACAGAAGGCTTGGGGTTCCTCAAGCTTTTCTAAACATGAATTTCCATAATGCAAAAATTCATTTTTCTATTTACTTCCAAATAATAAATTGAGACACATTCGAGCAGAATTTTTTGAGGTGAGGGAAACAAAAACGACAAGGAACCACCTTTATGCATGGAAATAACCATTTTTCAAACAAATACAGTGAAAAAAATATATATTTATAATAAAGAGTGGGCCAACATATAACAGTATATTAGCCCACATTTTTGTAACCCTTTTGTGTTACAAGGCTTGGGGTTCCTCAAGCTTTTCTAAACATGAAATACCATAATGCAAAAATTTATTTTTTTATTTACTTCCAAATAATAAATTGAGATACATTCGGGCAGAATTTTTTGAGGGGGGGGGGGCAAAAACAACAAAGAACCACCTTTATGCATGGGAATAACCATTTTTCAAACACATACAGTGAAAAAAAAATATATTAGGGAATAAAGACAGATAAACATTTAGCTATCATTTCAATGACCATCGTGTTTGGCCCATTAGGTCCAGTTTGATTGTCAATCCACGCACTAAGGTTCTGCTGCATACTAAGCATCACATCACATGAGATCTATGAAAAAGCAATATCAGAGCAGTTAATGGAGTGGCAGCCTGAGAACTTAACGAAATTGTCACATAGCTCCCACAGCACATGTTGCAAGCATTAATGTTTTTGCAGTATGGCAAAAGAGTCCTTCTTCCACATCAAACCTTTGTAAAGCATCAAGTTTTAACATTTAATGTACTGCTTTTATGAGTGCCTTTCACACTATTGCTTTTACTTTCACTTGATGGCCTCTTTCTGGTTATCTTCAATAAGGCTAATGCACCACTCTCCATCTGTAGTGCGTGTTTGTGGGAATTAAATCCAGCGATAGCAGCAATAGACAAGAAATCTAAATCTACACAACTCTGGTGATAAACTAGAAATGCAGTGGTGGTGGTGATGATGGCCAAAATAACCTTACATCAACAACCAAAAATGATGGACAAGACATTCACCTACAATATGTTATTTTCAAAAGGCAAAAAGATATTCTTTGATTAAAACATCATAATTTTAGAGTTTAACCTTTTCGTTAGTGTATTTATTTTGAGATGCTCTGTATTTCTTTCAATTATTTTAAATATAACAAAAAATTTAGTAAAATAACTTAGTTATCATTCAACTAGTGTTAGAAACATAAATTGTGACTAAGGTTTGGTGGAAAATTTTAATTCAAAACTTATGAAAACAAGACATTTGTACTTAGAGCCAGAGCTGGTTTCAGCCAGGTTGGTAACAAAAGGGTTAAGATGGCTCAAAATTTATCTAAGTTTCTGTAAGGACAGGATTATGGGCACTATCTCAGAATGAGTGGACATACTTCTGTGCAGAATTCTATAATAATCATTTATGCAATGTAGGGAACCCCTGTATTCTATGTAGTGTGCCGAAAATAATTTTTAACCAAGTGAAATTTTACCTAGCATAGATTAGCTTTAACTAGTTTCCTGGAATTCCTTAGTTTCACTATGATATCTACATATAGTTACGAAATAATGACCCATATTGGTTTTAAATTTTGGCACAAGGAGTAATTTCAAGAGAGAGGGTAAGTCAGTTACACTGACCCCAATGTCCAACTGCTACTTGTTTTATCAACTGCGAAAGATGGATGTGAAGCTGTTAAGCATTTTCACCAGCATGCTAATGATTCTGCTAGTTCATCATCCTGGAAATTCTACAGATTTCTTTAATATTTATCTTCAGTATTTTACTTGTTTCAGTCATTGGGCTGTGACCATGCTGGAGCACTGCCCTATAGGGTTTAGTTGAACAAATTGACCCCAATTCTTACTTTTTAAGACCAGTACTTATTCTTTTAGTCTCTTTTGCCAAACAGCTATGTTACGGGGACATAGACAAACCAATACAATTTGTCAAAGAGTGGTGGGGGACAAAGACATACTTATGTATGTGTGTGCACATGCACACGTGCACAACAGGCTTCTTTCACTTTCAATCTACCAAGTACACTCACATGACTTTGGTCAGCCTAAAGCTGTAGTAGAAGACTCTCGCCCAAACTGCCCTGCCATGGGACTGAACACAAGATCACATGACTTTAAGCAAGTTCTTTCACTACACAGCTCTGTGTGCACTGTTTGCTCAATAAAATGAAGAATTCAAAACTGGGAACATGTAAAGTCCCAACAGTTAAGTAATAAAGGTACCGTCTCAAATAAATAATGATGCATCATTTCTTCATAGCTTAACAGCCAAATTCATCATCATCATCATCATCATAACATCCACATTTCCATGCTTTCATATGTTGGATGGAATTCCCTGAGATTTTCTAGAGCTGGATGCCCTTCTTGTTGTCAACTTTCAAGCATTCAGAAGTAAGGTAATGTTTCCCCTTGGCCAGACATATTTCCATGAAAGATTGTAAATAAACCACACCTTTTGTATGACAGTGATGCTCAGCTACAACTGTTAGATCATGTCAAGAGGAGACACGCACACAGATATATTCACATACATGCATAAATGCTCTTATACATACATACAGTAGGCTTCTTTTAGTTTACATCTACCACATCAACTCACAATTGCTTTGGTTAGTGTAGAGCTATAGTTGAAAATACCTGCCCAAGGTGCCATGCAGTAGGACCGAACATGAAACCACGTGATTGAGTTCTCAACCACATAACTATGCCTGCAACTATTTTGTCTTATAAAAAAATGTAAATATTATATTGTATGATAAAATTATTTCTTCAATTTCATTCTATAGTTAGAGCCACAGCTGTAGAGTCGGAGTCATCTCAGTAAAACTATACTGACTCTGATTCTGACTCGCAATGTCTTTATTCTTTAATATAAACCAGTAATAACATAGAGGCCTACTCAAAGTATAAACGTATGCATATGTGTTAAGGGATATGTAGACCACAATAACTTAATTACATAATGAGTCAGAGTCAAACTTTTTTTGGTTCGACTCCACAGCCCTCGTTAGAGCATTGCATGTGTAAAATATAGCAGAAGAATACTACAGATTCTTCACTCATTCTTAGTCCTCAACAAAAATAAATTTAATGCAAAGCTTATTTATTCCCATTATTTTGAACTAATCATGCATGACCTGTCCACAACAGCAGAAGCTTTAAGGCAGTATCCCCTGGTGAAGAGTCCTGTGCTGGTACCACATAAAAAGCACTCATGTCACATAATGGGCACTTGTACTGGTGACACATAAGAGCATTCATGCTGGTGGCACATTAAAAGCACCCAACACACACTGTAAATGGTTGGTGTTAAGAAGGGTGTCCAGCCATACAAACCTACCTGAACCAAACTGGAGCCTTGGTACAACCCCCCAACTTTCCAGCTCTGGTCAAACCATCCAACCCATACCAGCATGAAAAACGGGCGTTAAAGGATGATGATGATGATTATTATTATTATCTCATAACTTTTGAGATTTCAATGATGTGATTGCTTATTTTTAGAATGACATTGCAGGGTAGGTATGAAAAGCCAGATCTGGTGAGTCTAAATATAAAGCAGGTAGAATATTTAAAAAGTATGTGACTGCTTTAACCCTTTAGCACTTGAACTGGTCATATCTGGCCTTTCAAACCTTCACTACAATGTCATTCTAAAAATAAATAATTACCATATCTAAATCTCAAAGCTACAAGATATGCATGATTGATAAAAAAACGATGTGAATAAATAAGCATTACATTTGATGGAGCTGTCTAAATCCTAAAGAGTTAAACTAAATACATCACATATTCAGTATTTTCTCCACAATATGAAAATAAGGCAAACACTAAATAAGCCAATCCCAGGAGAAAACACAAGTCAAAATTCTACAATGATAAAGAATATCCATTTGGAGATTTGGTTGAAATATATATATTTTTTTAATTTTTTAATTTTTTTTTTATTAATGCACAGAGAATGGACAGATATAAACTAGCATACAAATAAAATTTTTCATTTAGATTATATCTTGAAATAGAAGCAAAAAGTAAAACAAGAAAGATTTTAAACAGCTTTTTCTAATATCAATTTGCTGAAGAAGAAATTGTGAGCGTATGTACATATATACATATATATATATTATAGAGAGAGAGAGAGAGAGAGTGAGCTATTGATATGTGTGTGTATATATAAAAATATATATATAGATGTGTGTGTGTGCAGATGCTATACAGGATAATATGGCTAAGTGTGCAAGTGCATATTAGAACATAAGCATACAAAAAAATTGTGAATATGTGCATTAAACCATGTATATCATTATTTATACATCAGTGTGTATGAATTGTTGCATGCATGTATGTATGTATGTATTTGTATATCAACATCATATATGTAAATACTAATTGAAGGAAAAAAAAAACCCCAAAAAACTCAAATACTATTAAGAAATAAGTATTTAGGAAAATCTGCTATTTGTGAAAATGTTAACCAGCCATCGAAGATAAGTGGCAAGGAGATAAATGATTAGAGCAGTTTTATAGTTAAATGATTAGGTTTCCACAAATGCAATTTGTGAAAATGTTAACCGACTATCACAGATAAGTGATAGGAGATGAATGATCAGACTTGGTCTATATTTTTAAATGATGATTTAACTATAACACTACATAGAATTTAACTATATAAACAAAATCATAATGTAAGTTTGAGAATATGTTTGTAATGCCTTTTTTTGTTTTGTTCTGTTTGGGTTTTTATTTTTAAAGGAAGTCCTCTATTAATCTGTTTTTAAGACCACGTGTTGAATCTATGTTCTTGTAATTGCTACTTTATAACTAAATTCTCAAGTGAAACTAAAACACGCAAACTAAAATACATTCAGACTGATATTTTCAACAAAGAATGTTTAAATGAAAACAAATTACTTTTCTTCCTCCACCCTATAAATCTTTTAATCAAATAAAAATACACTTACCACACATATTCATAAACACATTAACACTCTCTAAAAAATATGGGGATATATTAGAAGAAAAACACAAAAAAAGCAAGGACCGTTAGTAATAGTTTCAAATTTTGGCAAAGGCCAGCAATTTCAAGGAATGGGGTAAATTGATTAGATCGACCCCTATGTCCAACTGGTACCTATTTTATCGATTTCTTAAGGATGAAAGGCTAAGTTAACTGTAGTGGCATTTGAACTCAGAACATAAAGACAGACAAAATGCCACTAAGCATTTTGCCCAGTGTGCTAACAATTTTGCCAGTTTGCTGTCTTAGATAACTTCATGATGGATATAGCTGTGTGATTAAGAAGCTCGCTTTGTAAACATGTGGTTTGGGGTTCAGTCCCACGGCATGGTACCTTGGGCAAGTGTTTTCTACTATAGCCTCAGTCTGGCTAATGCATTGTGAATGGATGTGACAAACAGAAACTGGGTGGGAGGCCCATTGTGTGTGTATATGATGGTACATGAACTAGTGGTTCAGGTGTTGTACTCACTATCGCAAGCCCGTAGTTTCAATCCCCAGACTAGTTGTGTGTCATTTTATTCAGCAAAACACTTCATTTCACATTGCTCAAGTCAGCACAGCTGGAGATAACCTTGCAATGGACAGTTATTCTGTTCAAAAGTAATGTAATGTGCACTCACTAGCCAGCAGGGTGGCACCATCTGAAAGCTGAATGTGAAGTGCATTGTGACCAGTGGTGTATAACAACATCTGATAGGCTGGTTGATACAGTGGGATATACGAGATACTGAAAGGTTCCTGGCTTTAAGGGTATCACGAAAGGCCTCGTTGGAGACCCAACCGTCCAAGTTATTTTACAAGGCTTAGAAAAACTAAAAGACTACTGCAATAAGTGTGTGAATCTGAGAGGAGAATATGTCTGGTTGGTCAGGATGGGCTCTGCTAGGCAACCCCCATCCTATTCCACCACAGATGCATTTAATGAAGACTGTCTTGTTTATGACATTACAACCAAAGATTTTTGCTTCTTGCACACATTCCAAGGATCTTTTGTATGCGTTCTTTTGAATAAAAAAAAAAAATCCTTTAAAAACAGCAGACAAGTCTTACCATATACTTTTGGAAAAAAAAGGAAGTATGCATGTAGTCCGTGGCACACCATCTGTACTTATGGGGTGCTGAAAAGTTCCTGGTTTTAAGAATATTGCAATGGGCCTGCTTGGAAGCCCAACCTTCAAAGTTTTTTTTACAGGGCTTAGAACAACTGAAGGACCACTGCAATAAGTGTGTGAATCTGAAAGGGGAATACATCGAATATGATCATAATTAACTGATCCTTCGGTAGTTTCTTTTACCCAAAGCAGGAACTTTTCAGCACTCCTTTGTGTGTGTGTGTGTGTGTGTGTATGCGCATATGCACAGGTGTATGTTTCATTGTTTGCCACCCCATCCCACTTCATTTCTTGTCAACCAGTATTGGCTTGTCTATGCACACTTAACTTTGTGGTTCAGCAAATGAGATTGACAGAATAAGTATCGAGCTTAAAAAATAAGTATAGGTGTCAATTTGTTTGCCTAAAACCCCTCTAAGGTAGTGCCGCAGTAAAGAAGCAGTCCAATGATTGAAACTAGTAAGAAATAAAATAAAATAAAAAGATCATCACCATTGTTGTTTTTAAGCCCATTTTTCCTGGACGGCAGGGATCGGACAAAGTTTATTGAAGCAGATTTTCTATGACCAAATGTTCTTATTGTTGCCAACTCCTACTTATTTTTCAAATATTTTTTGTTGCCCTGATCATCACATGTCCACTGATTGAGGGGACTTCAATTTTATAGGAAACCGTAAATAGTTTTACTGTTTTTTGTACAGACTGTGTTAATGAAGACAAGCAGAACCAAATTTCTCACACACACACACAAATTTCCATATAATTCTAATAATTCAAAGAATTCTAATAATATCAATGTTTTCCATATTTATGATGATAATAATAATTGTTTCAAATTTTGGCTCAAGGCCAGCAAGTTGAAGAAAGGGACTCAGTTAATTAAATAGACCCCAGTGTTCAACTGGTACCCATTTTATCAACCCAAAAAGGATGATAGGCAGAATTTGAACTCAGAATATAAAAACAGATGAAATGCCACTAAGCACGATTTTGCTAGCTAGCTTGCCTTGATGATGATGATGATCCTTTCTTCTATAGGCACAAGGCCTGAAATTTCAGGGTAGGGGGTGAGTCGATTACATCAAAACCAGTATGCAACCGGTACTTAATTTATTAACCCTGAAAGAATGATAGGCAAAAGTCATCCTTGGCAGAATTAGAACTCAGAAAATAAAGACAGACGAAATAATAATAATAATAATAATAATTGTTTTAAATTTTGGCACATTGCCAATAAATTTAGGGGGGGGGGGTTACATGACTACATTGATCTGAAGACTTAACTGGTATTTTATATTATCAATGATGATGATGATGGTGGTGGTGGTGGTGGTGGTGATGATGATTTCTCACGAACTAGACAAGCATTTAGGAAAAGGAAGAATTAATATTCAATTCATTGACCCAATAAATGCTAAGTACTTATATTTTCAACCTAGTTGAAATTTGAACTTAGAAACAAGAACAGCAAGCTATGGAACAAAATGACACCAGCAGTTAATAATCTAACACACAACAAATGCCATTACTTTAAATCTAAAAGGATTAAAAGAAATGATAAATTATGACACCGATGCTTTTCCCAGGGGAATTGGTTAAGTTACATAAGTGAACTGGAAGGATTCCTACTGAGAATCTAAACTGTGTCACAGATTTAGTTTGTTGAAAACTTACTGCTTTCTAATAACTGTAACATTCATATCATAAACAGAAGTTGTCTTCATTGAGATTACAGAGGAAGGTATAAAAGGAATTTCTAGTGCTGGGCAATAATTGTAAGTATCATACCATAAACAGAAGTGCCTTTATTGAAATTACAGAGGTAGGTATAGCAGGAAGAAGTATATGTGTGTGTTTATAAGTAAACGGTGGCTGACAGGTTAGAGGCAAACAGGAAACGGTATCCACAAGCATAAATAATGGTACAGATGGAACAAACAATCAAGTTGTCTATAAACAATCTAAAGTCTGGTTGAAATGCATGAAAGGACACACAAAAAGTAGTATAGTTGATGCAATAAATTGTTGAAATTAAGCACCGATAATAAACTGTATCTGACTGAATCAAAAACTTAATTAGCCCTATCTTAAAACAAGAAAATATATGATGATGATCATCATCATTTTATCAGATACTTTTCCATGCTTGCACAGGTCGTATAAAGTTTATATTGGCAAATTGTCTACGGCCAGATGCCTTTCCTGTCACCAACACTCACCTATTTCCAAGTAAGGTAGTATTTGTCCATGGCTAAACATATTTCATGGAAGACTAAAAATAAACAACATCGCTTACAATATGATGTTTGTTTGCAACTATTATGTGCTGTCAAAACAAGGATACATGCACACACACGCACACGTGCACACACACACACACACACACACACAAAATGGGCTCCTTCCAGTTTCTGTTTACCATCTCCACTCACATGACTGATCAGCCCAAAAAGACACTTACCAAAGGTGCTACCTTAGATATACAAAGAAAAGCAGAAAAATTTTTAAACTATCTGTGATGCAACTCATATCAAAGATTCAAACAGTTTTGAAACTTTAGGAATCATGGTTCAAATGCTTTACTCTCATTGGTTTCAGTTGTTAACCAAAAGGTCCTATAAACAAAGATAACCCTATGAAAAATATATCAACCAGAAACTTCTATGTAGAAATATTCTCTGTCAGGCAGGATTGGAAATATTTTATTTTGCAAACCAAGCGGAATAAAAGAGTGAAAACATGATCATACTAGGCAACAGAAAGAGCATTTTTTTTTTCTCTCCTTCCCTTTTTTTCCTTCAATTTGATGTTTTTCATTTTAGAAATATATATACCTTACATGAACCTTCTACTTACTATCAAGCTATTATGATTTTTTTTTTTTTCAAGTTGTAAGGAATAATATATCAAAATGTGGTTTCTGTATTCAAACCTGATTGCAATTGGTAATCAGTCAACATGGACCAATACACAGATTTAATCATTACATTATCTTTGAAAATGTTTTAACCACATAAATAGGCTATGCCAAATGTTATAATGCCAAGCAACAAATTTAAAAGAAAAACATCCTTCGTCTCAGACATATTTGTAAAAGTCAATCAAGTTTTCCTTCTTTTGAACTGGTTTTCCAACATATCAGTAGACTGCAGGCCAATAACTTCTTGTTTAAAATCTAACAGAAGTTCCTCAATAATGCAATCAAATGTATTTTGAAAGATTTAAAATTCTTTTACATTTTCATTCTAACCTAAAAAACTACACTGTTGAAACTAACTTCAGACTAGTAAGAATTATCTTGAGCAATTTTTGAAAGGAAATAAAAAATTTGCTTCATAGTTGTATTTTTTCATAACAGTAATTGTAGATGAAGTTATTCGCCTTTGCTGGGAATGAAAAAGCAAGGGTTAACTTAATGTTGGAAAGCTTTCACAGCAGAGTATATCTTATATAAGTTCTGAATTGTTTTGTATCTAAGATTTAAGTTATTGAGATTATGTCGTTATGGTAGCTCGGAATGACATTTTCCACAATCCTTCACCATTGAGATTGGCTGAGAAAAAATATTTCTCATTAAAAGAAAAAAAAAATATGTTTAATGTTAACTTCAATCTGAAGATCAAAAAATTAGAGATAACTTCACCACAGCTAAACCATATTACGACGGAATGTAGCATGGCAAATCATAATATTCAACTTTTATTTCTTCACAAAATTTTTCAAAACTGGCAATAACTGAGTACATTCAATCAAATAAAATTCTTTGTTGATACAACTGGTTACATCACACATGAAATAATTAAATGCTTTCCATAAAGTGTCTGCTGATAAAAGATGCTGTAAAACACTACAAGAACTAAAAGTGTAGACATACCTCACTGTCGCAAGCTTTGTAAATTAGTTAAATACAATCTTTTTCTATGCATTTTTTTTTTACCCCCACGATCAGTTATTATAACTTTGATATGTTTCCAGACCAAATTATATTAGTCAAATGCTTTCTCCACTTTTTCTGAAAATATTTTCACCAGTAAGTTCCTTGATGCCTGCTGCTCACTGAAGCTAGTTCTTCCGTCACTTCAAAGTTATTTATTAATCCCCCAAATGAACAAAAGCAGTACTGAATTGTCAAACGCATCTGTTGATTCATCAAGAACCAGACAAAGCCACTGGACATCTTGTGTTTTATTGTTTAATTAGCACAGGATGTTGTCTCCTGTGTCTTTGACTCTCCCAGATACTGCTTTTTGCAGAAAGACTAATATTCTGGAATAAATCTTACCACCTACTCACCCACTGAACATACTTCTGTTGTTGCTATCATATATGGTTTAATTAATTCACCATCAGTATATTGTTTTCTTTTCTTAACTAACAAATAAGCCACTCCAAACAAGCTTTAGTTACAGGTTCATTATTAGCACTTATACTAGTAAAAAACAACTGTTTTAAAATACTTTGCTTCAAGCCTTCATGTTTTTAATGATATAGCTTCCCTGCTAGATGAGAAGAGTGAGATGACAGCTTTATTTTGTAATGCTTATGTATATTATATTCCTTTAACACTACAATAGATTCACTGCATGTTACATACAATATTACTTTTCCCTCTTCTTGCCTTTTTTCTTTTTCAGTCATCAAATTATTCTATCTTTCAATCTTCTTTCAAGATGCATTATTCAGAGTAAATATTTTACCTCTTGTGGTATCATGAAGGAATGAATAAATGATATATATATATATATATATATATAATAATTTCATTATTATCATCATCATTTTAACATTCACTTTTCCACTTACATGTATTAGACAAAAATTCACTGAGGCAGATTCTTACAACCACATGCCCTTCCTGTTGCCTACCCTCACCTGTTTCCAAGCAAGGTAATATTTCTCCTTAGCCAGACATGGCTTTGTGATGGATTGGAAACAGACAAACACAAACACACAATGCGCTTTCAAAAGTAGTGAAATATAGGTTGAAAATGGAAAATACAGAGAAATATAACAGCTAATAAAACTAATAAAAATAAGGTTTATAAGAAAATATAAAGTATGGAATGCCATCATACATATTTATGTGTTTATAAAGCAAAATGGTGAGAGGGTGTTGTAGAAAACAGTGTTGTCTAGGCATGTCACCTGACAAAAAGTCAGCAAATGTGTTTTAAGAGAGTTGAAAATGTGAACAAACAAACAGCCCATTTAGCTATGCATTGCTTTCAACAATATTATGATTGAAAAACTACAAATGGATAATGGCTGGCTCCTCAACCACACGGTTCCAAGTTCAGTCCCACCTTGGCAAATGTCTTCTACTTATATAGCCTTGAGCTGCTCAAAGCCTTGTGAATCGATTTGGTAGATGGAAACTGAAAGAAGCCCGTCATATGTGTTTGTCCACCACCACTACTACTTGACAACTGGTGTTGGTGTGTTTATGTCCCTGTAACTTAGCAGTTTGGCAAATGATACCAATAGAATAAGTACCAGGCTTTACATAAAACAATAAGCACTGGGGTCAATTCATTCAACTGTAATTCTTCAAGGTGGTGCCCCAGTATGGTCGCAGTCTTGTGAAAGTAAAAGATAAAAAAACTATAAGTCTCTTCTGAACACTCCTTATAAAAACCAATGAAAAATAAAAACAGCTTCTGTTATATAATGAGAGTACCATTATACATTTAATGATGTAAAAATTGATATGTGCTATGTATAACACAACAGGTAATGAAGGGTTAAAACATTTTTAGTTAACAATTTAGCATTCACTTTATTCTCTCAAAAGTAATGCTTATTTATTCACATTGTTTTGAATTATAAATGCATTATTTTGTAGCTTTGAGATCATGATGAGATAACTGTTAATTTTTTAGAATGATATTGTAGGGTTGGTATGTGGGGCTGATGTAGCTAGTTTGAACATAAAACAGTTAGAATATTTTTGGCTGGATATAACTCGTTGAAATGCTAAAGGGTTGAACCTGAAGAGATTTAACAAAATGTGATATACAGCAACCAAAATATTTAACCCACATTTCTAATTTAGCAAAAGCATTATCAAGGCCAAAAATAATTAAAAAAAAGAAAGAAATAACATAAATATGATAAATAGCATAAACCTGAAAAGGATTTTCAAGGCTCTTTTTGATGATATGCAAATCTAAAATCCCTTTGAAACAAAACAAAAAAAGTTATACTGGAGAGGGAAGAATTTGTGTAGCCAGCAGAAAACAATTTAAAACCTTTAATCTTTTCTAAATAGAAAACGTGTTCAAAAGAACATATACCCCAGTAACATAGCAAGGGTGATAAGGATGTTTCAGTAGCATGTGCCATGTTCCTTGACTGATAAACCCGAAGAGGTGCTGAAAAGTTCTCCATTTTAAGGGTGTTGTGAAAGGCCTGGTTGGAGGCCCAACCTTCCAAGTTCTTTTACAGGGCTTAGAAAAACTGAAGGACTGCTGCAATAAGTGTGTGAATCTGAAAGGGGAGAATATGTTGAGTAAAATAATAATTAACTTATCTTCCTATATTTTCTTTTACCCAAAGCCAGGAACTTTACAACCCCCACCCTTATAATGTTTTTTTTTTTTTTGACAAATAAATGAATTAAGATTATTAGTATGTCAAGTTGTAAAGATGAAATGTTCAACTAAATAAGGTATTGAAAGAAGATGAGTTAGCAATTATTTTTCGGTTATCCTTTTTATTATGATATTTATCTCAAATATCTCAGATCAAATAAAGTGCAGATCTATACTTTCAACACTGAAACAGCCTATTGTCAATGTTTCAAAACACACAAATACACACATAAAACAAAAGGATTTAAGCCTCAAGATAAAATAATTTAATATAAATTGTAAATCTATGAATTTGTGAAATTAAAAAGTCATTATTTTCTTGAGCATAGATTCTCACAGGTTGCTATGCACTTTCAATTGATCCTTGTTAATAAGGTTCCCAGTCCCTGCTGTCTGCAATCAATAGATATTCTAGAAATAGCCTGTCACAGTTGTGTCTTTGCTCATAAACATGACCTGAGGCTAAATAAATACAATAACAAACTGTGAAGAAAAGACACAAAATCTTTTCAGAATTCTTGCTTCATGCAAGTAATTACTGTCCTGTATAGAGGAACCAATTTTCATCTGTTTATACCTTTTGAAATCAGGCCACTTAAAACCACGGAGGATTGTATGATACAAAAGCTAAAATATGCAGTAGGAAATTACTTTGATCCTTTTGCTGTGGAAATCAAATATAACCACTCAAAATTTCATTACTCTTAACTACAGAAAAATAGTTTTATATACCAATCTATGATCAGTTGAGGAATGTCACGTTTGCAAGTATTTTCTGCTGTCAAGTTTATTGAGGCAATGTGACTCAACAAACAAAAACACCACCAATTCATTCTTTTATTCCCCTCATTTAACACAATTACTGAAATAACCATAAAATTTAAATTTGCTGTTAAAGGGTTAATAATGCGTTCTTTATTTACAAAAAATTACTTTAATGATGCAAGCTTTATCTTTTATCTTTTACTTGTTTCAGCCATTTGACTGTGGCCATGCTGGGGCACTATCTTGAAAGGTTTTACTGGAACAAATCAACCCCAGGATTTTTTTTAAAGCCTAGTACTTATTCTATCAGTTCTTTTGCTAAACTGCTAAGCTACAGGGATGTAAATAGACCAACACCAATTGTCAAGCAATGGCAAGTGACAAACACAAACATACACACGACAAGCTTCTTTCAGTTTCCGTCTACTAATTCTACTCACAAGGCTTTAATCAGCACAAGGATATAGTAGAAGGCACTTTCTCAAGGTGCCACACAGTGAGTCTGAACCCAGAATCACAAGGTTGGGAAGCAAGCTTCTTACCACACAGCCACACCTGCACCTTATTTACAAAAAAAAAAAAGAAAAAATTCTTAGAAATATAAAATACTTAGTAACAACCAATGTTGTATACTTTTATTCTTTGGATGCCACCAAATATCTTTAAAAAAAATTGTGAGGTACTTTTGTTTCTATACCTTGCTGCCCTCAACTTCTGAAGTAGTGGTAGGGGTACCATCATGATATACGCGTCTAGGGTACCTAAATCTGCCAAAAGTTTAATATTTAACTTTAAACATAATTTTATGAGACACCTTTGTTGTGTTCCAAACACCATCGAGAAAGGTTAAATACTACACTCAATCTTCAAAATAAAATTTGATGACTGGCGTCCGTGCTAGCGGGGTGCAAAGAGCACCATATGAGTGTGATCATTGACAGAGTGGCTAACCAGCTTCCGTGCCAGTGGCACATAAAAGGCACCATTCGAGTGTGATCGTTACCAGCATCACCTTACTGGCACTTGAGCCTCATGCTAGTAGGGTATTAAGAGCATGATCTGAGTGCGATCGTTGCCAGAGCAGCTTTCTGGCCTCCGTGCCAGTGGCACGTAAAAAGACACCATCCGAGCGTGATCATTACCAGCATCACCTTACTGGCACCTGTGCCGGTGACATGTGTAAAAAGATTCAAGCGAGGTCGTTGCCAGTACCACCTGGCTGGCACGTAAAAGCATCCACTACATTCTCGGAGTGGTTGGCGTTAGGAAGGGCATCCAGCTGTAGAAACTCTGCCAGATCAAGATTGATCTGGTTTGCCAGCCCTCAGTCAAATCGTCCAACCCATACTAGCATGGAAAGCGGACATTAAAAGATGATGATGATGAAGCCTTCTATTCAAAAGGATTTTTCAACCCAATATTTATATGCTATCACGTGCTTCAAGATCCATTGTTTCCCAAAAAAGAAATATTTCAGGTTTTCTTGAAAGTTTATAAAATTGATATGACATCAATATACAATTGTTACCAGTAAGAATAAAGTTTCTAAAATGAATAGAGAAATTCGAAAGATTGATTTGCTCCATTAGTAGAACACTCATCATATCTACAGGTTCAAGTCCCACAGGTAACCGTCAACTTTTTTTTTTATCCAAAAAGGGAGTTTTTCAACCCCATTTTTACATGCAATTATTTACAGCTTTACATACTTTGAGATCCACAGTTCCAAAATAGATTGTCATATTTTCTCAAGATAATAAAATTCATGCATCACCAAAAGAAAATATATATATATATATATATATATATATATATATATAGATAGACAGATAATTCATGCATTTAGGTTGTTTGTATATTTTGTTAGAAACAGTCACAAAAATGGTTACACAAAGAAAATCAAAAGACAAGCACCAATTTTATGAACTTTCATAAATAGAGAAAACAATTTATTTTAAGTGATATAAATGTATTATTAAAGAAAAAAAAATTTGGATTATTTTTGTGCAGAAGAAGCATGCAAATTACTAAGTATGTGGTATAAATGGAAAAAAAAGAAATCACTTTGTGGTTACAGTCATACTGAAAAAAAATTACCTACTGCAATGTTTCTCGTCATTCTTGTTGGCACAATCGTAATCTTTATCGCACACCAAAGCTACTGGAATGCATGTACATTTGCTATCACCACAACTAAACATACTCTCCGAACACTGACAGTCGGTGGCAGTGAGAACTGTAAGAGAAAGAAAATGAAAGTGAGTACAAATAAAATGCAAGCGGATTAATACAAATATATTTGTGTATGTAAAACAAACACACATATGACAATATAAACATGTGTGTGTGTGTGTGTGCGTGTTCTTTTATTTTTTACTTGTTTCAGTCTGGAGCTATAGTAGAAAACACTTTCCCAAAGTGCTCTGCACACTGGAACTGAACTCGAAACCACACGGTTGCAAAGCAAGGTTTTTAACCATGCAGCCATTCCTTCATTGATTTGTTTCGTTTAACAACTGTTTTATCATGTTAACATGGCTTGGATAGGAGTAAATTTGATGGTATCCCAAAGAACTACACAGAGCTTACAGTCAATGACTCCAAGGGAAGGCACACTCAGCATATATACTCTGCCTACAGGGACAGAATCAGAGAAATATCTCCTAACTTGGAACATTTTCATCAAGGTCCTTATCCTGAGAGCAAAACTGTTGATTTTGTCCCTACAAGAAACTGCACATATTCCAACAACCAGTTATGTTCCTTAGTAAGGAAATCAAACTATCATAGTTCTAACATCAGTAGAACTCTCCATCAACTAATTTTAAGCCATTATCTGTTAATGACATCCTACAAAAAGTAACTGAAATTTATATTGCATTGGACATTCTAATGAAAACAAGGAAGCTATTTCTTATGCTACCATTATCTGCCATCTAACAGCTATTGACATTTGTTAAGATACTGATTCCACCACATGCTTCAAACAAGCTAATGAGAATGAGCCTCAGCCTTCTGCTAATGTCACTTAACCTTATTTAGAAGCCATGACTGCCTTACCACTCAATATAAAGCATTCAAACAATTAGACAAGCTTTTAGAATTTATGGAACTAAATAATGCAATGCTGAGTAAGATTTTAATATAATTGTTTAAAGTCCCCACATGTGTTAAGTACATATACCTCCCTCTCTCCCTCTCTGCACTCAAAAATATTAACAATGTTCCTCCTTAAAACTAATAAAATTCATTAACAAAGATCAAGCTCAAACACAGTTGTGTTATTTATCTGTCTGTGTGTGTGTCTCTCTCTCTCTCTCTCTCTCTCTCTCTCTCTCTCTCTCTATATATATATATATATATATATATATATATATATATATAGGCATACACACACACATACACACGAGTGTGCATGAAAGCAGCAACGGTAAAACTAGATTTACATTTTCACAGAAAGCTATTTAATAGAAAAAGAAATTTCTTTTTCTTTTTTTGGGGAGTTATGTACATTCATTATGGGTTCTTCATTATCTCCATGATAAAATAACATTGGTTAGTGAGTGGCAAATGGCTACATGTGAACAAAAGTCAAAGAACCATCCGAAAAACAAGTCATCGATATATTCAATTACAATTAGAATTATATGCAGTTAATCTATTTCGTATTTGTTCAATGTTCTAATATTACAGTTGCATTCACATATTTCAATCTGTGTAATTTTTCAGCAATCCAATTTTGAAATTTAAACTTAAAGGAGAATTGTAATTGAGAAATCTGATACATCAAGTATTATACTTTGGTAGAATTCAATTCAAATAGATGTTATTGCTGCAAGAGTGTGGCTGCTACAGAAATCAGAGTGCTTTACAGAGCGAATGAATAAAATTATGAATATCCTCATCACTGTTTACTGTCCATTTTCCCATGCTTGCATAGGTCAGATGGAATTTCTTGTGGCTGATTCTTCTATGGCCAGATATCCTTACTGTCACCAACTATCGCTTGTTCTTAAGTAGAGTTATATTTCACATGGCTAGAAATGCTTTTGTCAGAAGGCTGGAAACGAACATCACTCGTATGACAGTGATACACATTTACAACTATCAAGACAAGGGAATGCACACACACACACACACATAAAAATTCTATATATTTACAATAATAATGATAATAATAATTTTTTTTCTTTTTTTTTTTACTATTTGTCATTGTTAATATTTCCTCTGATCTGACATGAGTTTTGACTAAATTATTATCATTGTTATTATTAATATCACTATTATTACCACCATTATTCTTATTTCCATTTATTATTAAAGCTGTGTGCTAATGATTCTGCCAGCTTGCTGCCTTAACCATAGTAAAAATAATAATAATAATAATAATACTTAATAAAAATGTAGCTCAAGAAGACAACAAATGAACATATGGAGGAAAACATACACACATACACAGAGTGGACATAGAGCTGCTCAATCCCTCATCAGTTATCAAGCAAATATCATTACAATTTTGACACATATATATATATTTATATACACACACACATTCCACAGTAAAGCAGGTTATAGATATGAAAATAAAAAGTTATACAGGATACAGTAAAGTAAAAAGAGATGTAGTTATTCATGAAGTAAGGATGTTATACTACCCAGAGCTTGTGATAACCCAATCAAAGCAAATATCATTGCAATGGTGACAAACCCATGCACAAACCACATATCACCTGGCCAGACTATCTGTGGTTCATATTTATACTACCATTAATGCCAAGGTCACAATTTCTAATGCTAGCTAAAAGAATTCTCACAAGCAATAATGTCTTCACTTACAAAAATCTCATCTATTTTCTCACATCTCTCTAGAAGCTACAAAATATGGTCACGTGCTTAGCAAACTAAGAATTGAAATCTAGCAGTGATGAATAGGCAGAAGAGTCTAGCATGATGGCAAAAAAATTTTCTTGAAGTATTTATTCAGACTTGTCCCTCTATGATCTGAGTTCAAATCTCATGAGGGTGAGGCCTTTGCGTTTCATTCCATGGGATGACAGAATAGATATAAATTAGGAAGTGAGATGAATAGGACAAACTATGCATTCCACTAGCTTTTCAAAGAATAAAAAGAAGATCCATATTTAAGCAAGAGAATATGGCTAAGACAATAGAACATCAGTTTCATCTCTGTATATTTCCAAGTTGAAATTCCACTGAAGTCTGCTACATTTTTATTCTTCCTGGGGCCCAAGAAAATAAACATCTGTCACTTTGTATGTGTATGAACATGCACAAACACACACACACTCATTCATTCATTCATTCACACAAGCTTCCTTGTGTGAATGTTAAAGGCATTCCAGCCATGGACATCTCATCTATTTTAAGGTAATAGGGTGCAATATGAGGAAAATATGGTTGCCATTTCGTAGCATGTGAAGCAACCAAGTAGAGACTAACTCATTCATTGACTTAGGTGAATGCAGTGAAGTTAGTATAGTGACTGTGTGTGTGAAGTATATGCCTGTTTATTGTGTGTGTGTGTAAGAGAGAGAGAGACACACAGAGCGTTTGTATGCATGTGCATTTCAAGTAAACTGAAATATAACCAAAAAAAATAATAAATAATAATAAAGATAAATAAACGATCTTCAAGCGCAAAAGGTCATTAGTTTCCAAAATCACAAATAATTAAAGTAATTAAATTCAGCTGTGAGCAAAAAAAAAAAACTGGATTCACCTTCTTTCAAATGCATCTTCCAAGTTAAGTCATGCTGACAGGTTAGAAATTAGAATCTTCACAGCTAACAAGAACAATTAGTGCAGTGCCAAAATGTTTACCTTCTAGCTAAAGCATAATATTTTCTTTTCTTTTCCGTTTTCTTTTTTAAAGCAAATCTTTTAATTTAACAACATTTTCTCATTTGTAAGGATTAATCCAGCTTTAATACCCACCCCATTATGGAAGTCCGAAGAGTAATTAATTTACATCTTCCAGCAAAAACAAAAGAGTCAATGATTAACTCTTCAAGAGTGTCATTAGGGGTTTTGTACTAATATCTTCAATTCTAATACAATTTGATTTCCTATTTTCATTAAGTCTCATAAACCATTAGGCTGTTAAATCACAGTTAAACACCTCGTTGTTTTCTTGTACTGAGTTTTAAAAAAGTCAGTGATTGTAGTGGAAGAATTTGAACTCATACACAGCACCAGACCAATTATCAAGCAAGCTTAGGACTGGAAATGTCCTGGATTTCTGGATTTTCTAGTTTTCTGGAGATAATCTAACCCTTTAGCCTTCAGATTACTCTGTCAAGTGTAACACTCATTTATCTTTTATTTTTTAAAATCTTTTACTTGTTTCAGTCATTTGACTGTGGCCATGCTGGGGCACTGCCTTGACAGGTTTTAATTGAACAAATCAACTGCAGGACTTATTTTTTTCTAAGCCTGATACTTATTCTATTGATCTCTTTTGCTGAGCTGCAAAGTTATGAGGACGTAAACACATCAACAACAATTGTCAAGTGGTGGTGGTGGATAAACACAGGCACACATAGATACACACACACACACACAAATATATACCGTTACCAGCATCGCCTTACTAGCACCTGTGCCGGTGGCATGTGTAAAAGATTCGAGTGAGGTTGTTGCCAGTACCACTTGACTGGCCCTGTGCCGGTGGCATGTAAAAGCACCCACTACACCCTCGGAGTGGTTGGCGTTAGGAAGGGCATCAAGCTATAGAAATTCTGCCAGATCAAGATTGAAGCCTGGTGCAGCCATCTGGTTCACTAGCCCTCAGTCATTCATTCAGCCCATGCTAGCATGGAAAGCTGACGTTAAATGATGATGATGATATATATATATATATATATAATATATATATATATTATATATTATATATATATATATATTATATATTTATATTTATATATGATGGGCTTATTTCAGTGTCCATTTACCAAATCCACTTACAAGTAGGTATATGATAAAAGACATTCAATTATGATCAGCCCTTCTTTTTTAAGGTAATAGGGTGTGATGTGAGGAAATTTGGTTGCTGTTTTGTTTTAAGTTGAGCAACCAAGTAGAAACCCTCTTATTGGCCAATGACACTACTGCTTGTTATACTCCCACATGTTATTTACGAAGCCAAAAACGTTAAAACAGACAATTGGAGTCTGGTGCAGCCCTCTTGCTAGCCAGCTTCTGTCAAACCATCGAACTCATGCCAGCATGGAAAACAGACAGAGGAGGAGGATGAAAAGAGGGAGAGACACACAAGTGTGCTTGAATGGAAGTGATACAAAAACAGTTAGCTTTAAGGCGCAGAAGCCTTAAAAAGCAATAGAGAAGGCAGAGAGAGGAGACAGCAAATTTGCAGTTCAGAGGTGGGAGCAACTTCATGCAAATCTGTCGGCTGCACTTTCTTTGAATGTGGTCCAGAATGTATGGGTATGTGATCTAAAATGCAGCAGCTGCACTCTCCAAGATGTGAGATCACTCAAGTTTCACCTGAGCTTTAATGAGGATTAGTAATTGTTGAAGCCTCAAGTAATTTCTGGTCCCAAAGAGGGAATGCTTGACTTAGACAAATGTGAATCACATAGAATCAGCTGGAAACCAAAGGGACAAGATGACATGAAATAAAACAAACTCAGCTGGAGAATGAACATGAAAATTTCATTACTTGCTAAAGTGGTGAGCTAGCAAAATTGTTAGCATGTTGGACAAAATGCTAAGCAACATTTCTTCAGATTATTTACATTCTAAGTTCAAATTCCATCAAGGTCGACTTTACCTTTCATCCTTTGAAGGTCAATAAAATAAGTACTAGTTACATACTGGGGTCAATGTCATTGACTAGCATCTTTCCCAAAATTTCAGGCCTTGTGCCTATAGTTGAAAGCCATACATTACTTGCTAGATAATCATCACAGTTCTATGGTACTTGCACAGTTGGAGAAAACACCTATAGAAATATAAAGCTTTTATAGTAACTATGCTACTTTGCTTAAGAAAACAGCATCTGAATTACATTAACTAGTTACTATTCACACAAATGAAGTTTTCTTGAACTGTGTGTTATTATTCTTCTGAACTGATATCTTTCTATTGAACATAGAATTGAATCTAACCATTCTTTTATTGATTTCTCTTTGAACCTATATTTGGCAGCACCAACAACTAAAATCTGTTGTTGCTTGTTTTTCAAATGAACTACCGTCTTGGCACATTTATACTCCTTTCTCACTCAGTTAAGTTAATAATATATTTATCTTTTGGCTACAAGTTAATACTTTTGTTCAATGCATTCTTAAATGCAAGTCATATTCTAGAAAGTTAGAACTGAATCTGAAAGCAAATCAGGAGAAAAATAAGCAAATCCTCCAACTCCCTTGGCAAACACAGAATACTGTCTTTGCATTACATTGTGTCTTATAGAAAATATTCATTAACACTGCTATCTTATGAGTCACTACTCACATGTGTAATAGTGGATAGGATATTTACTATTGTCATGCTAATTAATCCTAACTTAACCAATACGTTTTCTGTAGTTCATGAATACATCTTCACTCACCTCATGTCTTCTTCATAATTGAGCCAAGAACTCTCTGCTTCTGCTGTCACTACTACTACAATGGTCTCCCTATGTCTGAACTTGCTGGCAGATCAACACTTCTAACCTAGACCCTTAAATCGTGTTTGCTATTCTCTTCCCCATTAACCCATTTGTTACCATATTGTTGTTGAAATTAAAAACAAAAGCTGTTGCTTTAGTCAATGTTTGCTTTGTAACCACAAGATTTCAGGTTCATTCCCACTATGCAGCACTTTTGGCAAGTATTTTCTCCAACTGCTCCAGACCAACCAGCAGGCTAACCAATACTCTGTGAGGGAATATTGATAAATGGAAACTGTGTTGAAGTCCATCATGTGTGTGTATGTGTATGTGTGTGTCCTCAACTGTTTGACAACCAGTGTTGGTTTATTTACATCCCAGTAATGTAACAGTTTTGGTAAATGAGAGTGATAGAATAAGTAACAGACTTTTAAAAAATAAGTACTGGTGTTAATTTGTTCCACTACTAAACCCTTCAAGGCAGAGCCCTAACAAACTGCAGTCCAATGACTGGAACAAGAAAAAGATAATTGTTTACTAAAGAAAATAACTGAAAGATTGTCTGTTTGTTTGCATCCTGTAACCTGCACTGCTTTGGGTCAAGAGGCAAAACATTTATCTCTCAAATGGCCTTGCCTATCTAGTTGAAAATTAGTGTTGCAGGATAGGAATAACTCATGGTACCAGTTAGCAGCATTTCTGTAGAACTGGTGAGGTGCTTCAGTTCATTGGTCCATTAGTGTGCAGGGATGGTGTATTAATTCTTCCTGAGAATATAGCTTGGTTGATGAGCTCTCCCAAGATAACCCCCATTCCACTTAACCCCAGATGCATTTAATCAAGACCATTTGTTTAATGCCTTACAATCCAATAGATTAAAATTCTTGCCCCTTGAACACATTCCAGGGATCTATTGTATGCGTTCTGATGCGCCTAGTGAAATGAAAAGTAAATGGGGGGCCAGAACATGAAATATAAAAGCAAACCTTTAGAAATAGCTGACAAGTCTTGCCAAATATTTTTTGAAAAAAGGAAGTATGCATGTGGTCCTTGGTACCCCGTCTGTACTTATGAGAGGGTGCTGAAAAGTTCCTGGCTTTAAGGGTATCACGAAAGGCCTCATTGGATGCCCAACCTTCCGAGTTCTTTTACAGGGCTTAGAAAAACTGAAAGACATCTGCAACAAGTATGTGAATCTGAAAGGGGAGGGAATGTGTTGCATAAAATCATAATTAACTGATCCTCCTGTATTTTCTTTTACCCAAAGCCAGAAACTTTTCAGCACCCACTTGCACTTGTAAATGCACACACATTAGATGTTCACAGCTGGAACACATTTGATCATAAGTTTTGTTTCAATCAAGTTTGACCTGCAGCTAAAAATCCATGGATTTTGAAAGCTGAAAATTAATGAGCTTATTTTGCATAAGTTACAGTAAGTTGCCTTATTATTATCATAAACTCTGTCTTGCATATATATCTTTTGGCTACAGTTCCTGCTTGTAACTGATATACTCTGTATAATTGTTTTTGTTATATAACTAAATTATATAAGAAGTGTTGGTAATTCATGTTACTTATTTAATGTGACAGTATTAAGATATTTTTTTTTACTGGTTTTAGTCATTGAACTGTGGCCATACTGTAGCCCCTGTCTCTAATGGTTTTAGCAAATTATATCAACCTCAGTATTTGTTTCAGTCTAGTACTTCTTTTTGTTTCAGTCTGGTACTTCTTTTTGTTGAATTGCTAAGTTACATGATATGAAAAGCCACAATCATAAACAATACACCAAAACACAAACAGACTTGGACACACTCATACACATAAAATGTGATAAGACAGATAGACAGTATGCATGCAAAGCAGTACTGTGAAAAAAAAACTTTTAGATCAGTTCAAATATGTTTGGGACATGTTGTTGTTGCTGTTGTTGTTATTGTTACTATTATTATTATTATTTGATTTATGATTTACTGAAACATATAAATATATATATATATATATATATATATATATATATATATATATATATATATATATATACTACAAGTAAATTTTCATATTTGTCATGAATTTAGACAGCTTCAGAAAGTCTAAAAACCACCTTAATTTTATTGAACATAGCTATTTTGCTTGTTCTTATTTCAATCTTTACAAACCCCTCTTTGCCATGAGAAACACTGATTGCTCTACAAGACAATTTTGTCAGTTACTTAGCACTTAACAGGTTAGGTTTTTCTACTAATGTCCATTTAACAAAATAAAATACACTACAGAGTGAAAAAATCAAAGTGTTTTGAGATTTAGAAGAAGATAAAAAAATGATAATAAAAAAAAAGGGGGGAAAAAGAAAAGTGTATCCCAACCCACGATCTTGTCAGAGCACTATAAACGGGTCTTTGGTTTTATCTAATATTGCACATTGAGGAAGCCAGATTTCCAAACTTGTAGCAACATTGGCTTTTGAAGTTAATATAATCAATGTCAAAGGTCAAAACTCATTGTTGTTTACAATTACACCTATTGCTCAGAAGTAGGGATAGAAAGTTTCATGGAATGCAATGATTGGAGATGAAAATGTTAGAAGGCGGCACTTTGATCTTATGCTAGACTGGAATGGAAATTACCATTCTTGCATTGGAGATTTTTATACCTTCAGTTGACATTCGGAAATTGCTTAAGTTACATTGTGCTATATAATTTCCCCTTTCTCTCTTATTTTTCTCTCTCTCTCTCTCTCCTCCTCCTCAACCTTTTTTGTCTTCAACTCTTATTCCCTCTGTGCATTTCTATGTGTGTTTGTATGTGTGTGAGTATGTGTGTGTGTTCTGTTATTCCCTTACTAGTTTTAGTCATTGTGTTACTGCCATGGCAGGTAGTTAGCCTATTTGTATTCAATTCACTCAGATGTACTATATTATTTATCTCTATTTATTGAACTGTTAAGTTAAATGACAACTGGACACAACATAATTACAACATCGGTTTTTAAGAAGTGTAAGCATAAACATGGACACACACAAGTAAATACATACATATATGTGTATTTATATATCTATACGCATGTATATATGGGTACATGAATGCATGTGCGTGTGTGTGTACCAATAAGTTCATTTGTACTTGTATGTATGTGTATGATAAGGTAGTTGAACTATCATTTTAGCTCTCATGAAATTAGCTTCCCACTCACCAACTTCCTTTTCGATATGAAGTTCTTCAGCTGTGTTTTACTCCAAAATTTTCAATGGTCTTGTAGTTGCCTTCAGCTGTATTTTAACTACAAATTTCTCTTAAAGCCTTTTGATATTATTTAGCAGTTGTTTAGCTTCAAGTAAGCCCTAATCAAAAGCATTCCAGTTATAGACCATCCTGTCATTTTGTATATCAGGAACTGCATGGTCTAATATATCCTCAAGGTGGCAGGTTAAAATTTGAGAGAAATTTCAGCTACTATTTCTGACAAACTGTGTTACCACATGGAAGTCTCCTAGCTGGCTAATTGTTTAGTTTTTATGAAGTATAAATAATGTGTGAGTGGGTTATAATGTTAGCTTCCTTCATGAATATAGTTTAGCCTGAAGGGGAAGTAGAGTATCTGTAATTTTTGACAGACCGTTTTAGACAGCTGGATGAGGTTTCCCAGACTGTTGCAGATAGACAGCTGAATAAAGTTAATATTAGGATATGTTCATTTTGAACTTCTGAAGGTCAGTGTTTCAGATGAAACACATAAGAAAATAAGAAACTCCAGAAGATTTGAGAGAGGCACAGATGTAACTGTGTGGTAAGAAGCTTGCTTTCCAACCACATGGTTCAGGGTTCAATCTCACTGCATGGCACCTTGGATGAGTGTCTTCTACTATAGCTCAGGTCAACCAAAGCCTTGTGAGAGGATCTGGTAGATGGAAACTGAAAGACGCCCATTGCATATAAGTATATGTTTATGTGTGTGTATCATTGCATATGTGTCCCCACCCCCACCATTGCTCGACAACCAATGTAGGTGTGTTTACATCCCTGTAACTTAATGGTTTAACATAAGAGACCAATAGAATAAGTACTATGTTTACAAAGAATGAGTCCTGGGGTCGATTTCTTCGACTAAAAATGCTTTAAAGAAGTGCTCCAGCATGGCTGCAGTCAAATGACTGAAACAAATAAGAGAGTAAAAGAGAGTATTTAGTATGTGGTCTAATATGTTTAACCTCTTTGATACCAAACCACCTGAAACTGCTCTTGTTTTAATTTAGATTACTTCAAAAAATGAAGTTTGTAACAAAGAAGCATTACATTAATATTTCATGTTATGTTCCAAAACCCCAGCTTAATAGCTTTTTATCTTTTACTTGTTTCAGCTATTGGACTGCTTACCAAATTTTAAAAAAGTTTTATACTTATTTACAGGCCTATTTTGCTGAACTACTAAGTCAAGTAGTGGGAGAGACAAACCTACACACAAAGTGAACTTCGATGCATTGGTCTCCCTGGAGCTATAATAGATTTCACTTGCCCAAAGTGCCATACAGGAAAACTGAACCTGAAACCAGGAGCTCACAAAGCCAGCTTCTTAACCACACAGCTTAATCCTCATATTTTACCAAAGTTGACTTTGCTGTTCATTCATTCATTCCAAAATTGGGAAACTATCATCTCAGCTGAGAACTGGAGATTAATTCAATCAACCATGCTTCTTTTCCATTTACACTCTCATTAGAATATATTAGAGGTTCCCAAATCTATAGAATCTAGGAAAATTTGCTGCCTTTTAGTTCCAAGTCTTAAGCCACCAGGCAATTTAATCAATAATTTGGAGCAAAAGAAAGTTAAGTCCACTAATTGTCATTTACTCAAGCATTACTTGCAGATATTTTCTATACCTGAACAAGAAACAACTTTGTTTGCTTCAGTTTACCTGGTTGATAACCGGTTCCACTTTCATTTCATTGTTGAATGGTTAGCAGTGAGAAAAGTATCCATTTGTAAAAACCAATTGCTCCCTAACACTATGCCAATGCCAAAGCCGTTGTGTGTAATATGAAGTAGTGAGGTGGGAATCATATTTATGCTAGCATGGAGAAATTGATGTATATAAATCAGGAAAAAGATTGGAAACCTCATTGGCTCTGTTATCACTTTTCAAAGTAACACTGAGAGTTTATGATAGAACAGTGAAAAGAGGGGGGAAAAAAAGAGCATTTTAGACACCTCGTCATCTATCAGCATCTTTAGAGACAAACTTAAGCATCAGTATCTTCACAAAAGTTTGAGGTTTAAATGAATAATTCTACATATTAGAAAACCTATCCTCTATCACAAAACAACCTCATATTCCAGTTTCTGATCTTCTCATACCACTTCTCTCATGGCTACACCCCTCTCTCATGATCATCTTCCCTTTCTTGAAGCCACCCCTTTCAATTCACATACCACACCTCCAAACATACATCATCCTTTCACTTCAATCCCTACATTTACAAGCTTGCAGCCAAAACACCAACCCCTAATCCTCTCCCTTCTTTACTCTCAGATAAAAGGCAACAGGTTGAAATGTTAGTCTTCAACCCTTGCAGCAACTCATTATTATCTCCATTATCAATTCCATCGTTATTCTCATCCTATAGAGTAATTGTTGGTGACATGAGCCATCAGTTTCCTCAAATTTCTGATTTTACCATAATGATATTGAATTTTGCTGCAAACTATAATTTCACTTGCTTCTATTATTATTACTGCAGGGCAGTGGATAGTAGAGTCAGTAGAAAAGTTAACGAAATGCTTTATGACTACTTAGATTCTGAGCTCAAATCCCAACTAGACTGATAAATACCAGTCAACTACAAAAGTGTAATTTTAATTGACTAATTCTTTCTTCAAACTGTGTGACCCTGTAATTATGTTAGAAATAATAATTATTATTGAATACAGAAATGGTAGTTTACTGAACTAAATGCTTTTCCATACTTAGTTGCCTCAAGGCAGCAAGTTGGCAGAATCACTAATGCAATGGGCAAGACGCTTAGCGGCATATCGTCTGTCTTCACATTCTGGGTTCAAATACAACCAGGGTCAATTTTGCCTTTCATCTTTTTTGGGATTGATAAAATAAGTACCAGTTGAACTGAACACCACGGTCAATGTAACTGACTTATCCCCACCCCTGAAACTGCCGGCCTTGTGCCAAAATTTGAAACCAATATTTAGTTCCCTCACTCTACAGTCAAAATTCTAATTCAACCAGAGCTATCTGTCCAAAGTCATGACCCATAACCCATAGCATATCCCCATTCACTTTTTAATCATTCTGGGGTTCAGAATTGTCACTTAGTGTTTTTTGACAAGAATTTTCATTAACATTAAGGATCTTTCTTTTCATTATAAGTGTAATTTTTAGTGATTAAAGATTTGTTATAGTTCATTACATTAAGTTTGTTACATCCCACCCCTAAAAATAAGTCCTAGTCAAGTACTGGATCAATTCAATATACTATAACCAACCTCTTATAAATTTGTGATATTGCATCAATGTGAAAAATCACTGTCATTTTGTGATTAATTATCTTCATTATTATCATTACTACTGCTATTCTTACAATTGCTATTGTTTAATACCATTATTATTAATATTGGCTTAGTCTCAGATAATCTTCTCTGGTTATATCACACTGACGTAGTACTATAGCCAATGAGAGTTATCTAAACAATGGTTATTGCTAATTAAAATTTATTACAAGAAGCTAAAAATTATTATAAGTACCAGAGTCGTTAATTTCAGCTAATTCCTGCTAAAATTTCAAGCCTTGAGCCAAATTATCATAATCATTATCATTATTATCGTTATTAAGGCGGTGAGCTGGCTGAATTGTTAGCATGCCAGGCAAAATACTTGCAGCATTTCATCCATCCTTATGTTCTGAGTTCAAATTCCACCGAGGTCAGCTTTGCCTTTTCTTCCTTTCAGAGTCAATAAAATAAGTACCAGTCAAGTTCTGGGCTTGATGTGAGAGACTTACCCCCTCCCCACAAATTTCAGGCCTTGTGCTTATAGTAGAAAAGATTATTATTATTATTATTGTTGTTGCTGTTGTTGTTAAGGTAGTGAGCTGGCAGATTCTTTAGCATGCCAGGTAAAATGCTTAGTGGCATTTCATCCATCTTTACTTTCTGAGGTCAATTTTGCCTTTCATCCTTTTGGGGTCAATAAAATAAGTACCAGATGGCCATTCCATCCCTTGAAACTGCTGGCCTTGTGACAAAACTTGAAATCATCATCATTATTATTATTATTATTACTATTAGTATTATCATTGTTAGGATGGTTGATTGGTAGAATCATTAAAGCATCTGACAAAATAGCTTGTGGTATTCGTTGCAGATCTTTACATTCAAAGTTCATTTCGCACCAAGCTCAACTTTGCCTTTCATCCTTTCAAAGTAAATGAAATAAAATACCATCCAAGAACTGTGTGGAGAGGAGAGTCGAAGGATAGACTTGTTATACCTCAAAAAAATATAATTTATCAACTCATCTCTGAGAGGAAAAATACGTTTGCAGAAGTAATTGCAACAATGAAAGCTCATAAAGCATCAAGACTACTGAGAAGTAAAACCTTAATCTAAAGAGCGAAATAAGAACATATGTCACAGCTCTCGCAAATCAAAAAGAGAGAGTGGCATTCTAAACAAAGACAAGCTGTATACTCTAAAGAGAATGTGCTGTAATATATATATATATAATATATATATATATATATATATATATATAGTTATATATCACAGCACATTCTCTTTATATATATGTATGTGTGTGTGTGTGTGTGTGTGTGTGTGTATATATATATACACATACATGTATTACCAGCTATATAAACTACTTCAGTTTAACTGTTTCTGAGATTGACTAGATGCCTCTTCAAGAAAGAAAGGAATTCATAGTTAACCTACAAACTATTCTCACAGACAACATTAAAACAAAGAGAATCTAAAAAGCAAGAGACGATAAAGAAAATAACTAATTGTTTACTAAAGTTGAAAGTTATCAATTTACAAGGAATTTCACTTTTGGTAAAAGTGATACTCCAAGAGTGATGTCTCAACATTTACGAATTTAGTCAACCATTAATAACTCAACCCACTAAGAAGAGTAATAATAATAATAACAATGACTGCAAAACTAATACAGTCATGAGGACTTAACATGGCATTGGCTGGGTGAGTGGGGGGGTGCAGTGAGATAGGTTACATCTGGTGTTTTTTGAAGATTCTATCATAGAACTTTTTATTTTCAAATAAAACTTTTCTGGGCAATGGCCAGCTTTCAGCATTTGTACCATTTTAGCTTGAAGTAAGTCAATATTGGCAGTAAACGAAAAACAAAACCCCTCGCTGCACGCAGGCATTCACACACACATGCATGCATACACACACGCACACACACACACACACACGTCCATATATTCTTCAAAATCATCTTCACCATTTTAATGCCCACTCTCCCATGTTCGCATTCAGTTGGATGAAATTTGTTGATGCAAATTTTCTAGATAGATGTCACTTCCTACCATTAACCCTTAACTGTTTCCAAGCAAGGCAATATTTTCCCATGACTAGATATGTTTTCACAGAATATTGGAAACAAAAGACACAGCTTGCAAAGAGGATAACACTCATTTACAGCTATCACACATCACACAATATCAAGGCAAGGAGACAGTAACACACACACACATTTGATCATGGGAAATAATTCTTGCTAGGAAACATGTGATGGTTGGTGACAGGATAGGCATCCAGCCATAGAATATTTGCCTCAACAGATTTTGTTTGACCCATGCAAACATGGAAAATAGAAGACATTAAATGATGATGATGATGATGATGTATTTATTCAGTGAAACTTCAAAAAAATTTTATCAGTGTATTATTCAGTGAATGAAAAGCAGGACAAATTTAGTACCCATGATACATTTTCAGCATCATTATTATATTATTATTGTTGTTGCTGTTGTTGTTAAGGTAGTGAGCTGGCAGATTCTTTAGCATGCCAGGTAAAATGCTTAGTGGCATTTCATCCATCTTTACTTTCTGAGGTCAATTTTGCCTTTCATCCTTTTGGGGTCAATAAAATAAGTACCAGATGGCCATTCCATCCCTTGAAACTGCTGGCCTTGTGACAAAACTTGAAATCATCATCATTATTATTATTATTACTATTAGTATTATCATTGTTAGGATGGTTGATTGGTAGAATCATTAAAGCATCTGACAAAATAGCTTGTGGTATTCGTTGCAGATCTTTACATTCAAAGTTCATTTCGCACCAAGCTCAACTTTGCCTTTCATCCTTTCAAAGTAAATGAAATAAAATACCATCCAAGAACTGTGTGGAGAGGAGAGTCGAAGGATAGACTTGTTATACCTCAAAAAAATATAATTTATCAACTCATCTCTGAGAGGAAAAATACGTTTGCAGAAGTAATTGCAACAATGAAAGCTCATAAAGCATCAAGACTACTGAGAAGTAAAACCTTAATCTAAAGAGCGAAATAAGAACATATGTCACAGCTCTCGCAAATCAAAAAGAGAGAGTGGCATTCTAAACAAAGACAAGCTGTATACTCTAAAGAGAATGTGCTGTAATATATATATATATATAATATATATATATATATATATAGTTATATATCACAGCACATTCTCTTTATATATATGTATGTGTGTGTGTGTGTTGTGTGTGTGTATATATATATACACATACATGTATTACCAGCTATATAAACTACTTCAGTTTAACTGTTTCTGAGATTGACTAGATGCCTCTTCAAGAAAGAAAGGAATTCATAGTTAACCTACAAACTATTCTCACAGACAACATTAAAACAAAGAGAATCTAAAAAGCAAGAGACGATAAAGAAAATAACTAATTGTTTACTAAAGTTGAAAGTTATCAATTTACAAGGAATTTCACTTTTGGTAAAAGTGATACTCCAAGAGTGATGTCTCAACATTTACGAATTTAGTCAACCATTAATAACTCAACCCACTAAGAAGAGTAATAATAATAACAATGACTGCAAAACTAATACAGTCATGAGGACTTAACATGGCATTGGCTGGGTGAGTGGGGGGGTGCAGTGAGATAGGTTACATCTGGTGTTTTTTGAAGATTCTATCATAGAACTTTTTATTTTCAAATAAAACTTTTCTGGGCAATGGCCAGCTTTCAGCATTTGTACCATTTTAGCTTGAAGTAAGTCAATATTGGCAGTAAACGAAAAACAAAACCCCTCGCTGCACGCAGGCATTCACACACACATGCATGCATACACACACGCACACACACACACACACACGTCCATATATTTCTTCAAAATCATCTTCACCATTTTAATGCCCACTCTCCCATGTTCGCATTCAGTTGGATGAAATTTGTTGATGCAAATTTTCTAGATAGATGTCACTTCCTACCATTAACCCTTAACTGTTTCCAAGCAAGGCAATATTTTCCCATGACTAGATATGTTTTCACAGAATATTGGAAACAAAAGACACAGCTTGCAAAGAGGATAACACTCATTTACAGCTATCACACAATATCAAGGCAAGGAGACAGTAACACACACACACACATTTGATCATGGGAAATAATTCTTGCTAGGAAACATGTGATGGTTGGTGACAGGATAGGCATCCAGCCATAGAATATTTGCCTCAACAGATTTTGTTTGACCCATGCAAACATGGAAAATAGAAGACATTAAATGATGATGATGATGATGATGTATTTATTCAGTGAAACTTCAAAAAAATTTTATCAGTGTATTATTCAGTGAATGAAAAGCAGGACAAATTTAGTACCCATGATACATTTTCAGCATCATTATTATTATTATTAGAGCAACTGCATATATACCAACTTGTCTGGAGCAAAGTATGGCTGAAGTTGGGTTCTTGCAGAGTGAATGCAAATCCTTAATTCATAAACTACAAGATGATTATAATATTTGGGACTATAAAAATCTACAAAACCTTCTTAAGACTTAAAGGATGATGAACAAAGCAAGATGCTTTCCTTTACAATCTTGCTACCAAGTAGGCGGTCAGTCAAAATTTACTCTAAATTTAAAAAATGAACGAATGAATGAACATACATATGACAGGTTTCTTTCAGTTTCCATCTACCAAATCCATTCATAAGGCTTTGGTCAGCCCAAGGCTATTAATAGAAGACACTAGTCCAAGGTGCCACAGTGGGAATGAACTTTGAACCATATGGATCAGAAGCAACAACCACACCTGCACCTTCTCTAGAAACTCACGCCAATCAATACACGTGAATTATCCTCACCAGAATTCCATTGTTACTTTTTTAAAACCCCTCACTACCCAGCAATATGTTTTGAGCAATTACTAATCTCAATCACTTTTAAACACAAAATGAATTGCATCAATTTCCACACAACATTTATTCCACTCCTTCTTTTCCCCATTTTTTTCTCTAAGGAAGATCCATTACATTCCATCGAGACATTATTTTCCTAAAACAGCTAACTAGAAAAGAAAAGAAAAAAAAAATGTGTAATCCGGACAAGACAAGGAAAACATCACGTGAGATGTTTACTGATTAGATCTGACACAATTCATTAAAAAGAAAGAAAAAAAAAAGACTCTCCAAGATTCCCCCTACACAACAAATTCCAAAATAAACAGCCATTTGATAAAAGATTGAAGTTTGTGAAACCTAATGGGTTCATATCTAGAATCTTTTGCCACTCTCTGTTTAGAAATAACTGCTATAGTTGGTGTCTGGCCAGGAAATATATTGTTGGAAACAGCATATTGATTCACTCAAACCCAAAAAATGTAACAAAGAAAGAAAACAAAACAAAAAAATATATATATAAAAAAAGAACAGGAACTGCTTTGTGTTGCTCTCTATATCACCGTGACTTGATTTCCGAATAAATTATTTCCAGTTAATGATGAGGTTTATTCCAACTGAAATTGTTGCCATGCTTTGATATGAAGTACTACTTTCATGTAGCTTGAGGAGGTTGGTTGTATTGTGGATGGGGTGGGGGTGGGGGTGGGGAAAGAAATGTAACAAAATAAAAAATATATATATATATATAAAGGGAAAAAAAAAAAACGAGTATTTATTCAATCAAGGTTAAGTCAACAATGGAACACCTGGTGTCTTACACCCAATTACAGGTTGAAAACTCTTCAGAAAGAATTTGAAAACTGAAAATTATTTTACAGAACAGTATTAGTGAAGTTTCTTGTCAGGAGGGAGATCTTGCATACATAATTTTAACAAAAAAAAAATTAAAATAAAAAAAAGTTTTAACTTAATTTTCTTTCTTAGCAGAGGAAAAAAACATAAAAAATAGAATAAAATGATAATTCCAGAAAGATAAAATAACAAAAAAAAAAAAAAAAAATCCAGAATAACATTTCAAAATATCAAGCAACATAATTGCTTTTACTTTAGAGAACACAGCTCCTGTATTAGTTCGAGTTTGTGTAATTCTTTTTGTTTAAAAATGTCTTTGTTTTAACCCTTTAAAATAACAATTAGTAAAAGAAAATAGTTATAGTTTTAAAAGGTCACTGTTATTTTATAATTTATTGAACCAGATGATTTTATAATTACAAATATATATATATATATATATATATCAAACGATAGATAGATATAAAGGAAAAGAAAAAACAAAGCCAGTAAACTCTAATGATACACTTTCATCTAAATCAAACTTTATTTTATTTCCCATGAGTCAATGATAAATATAAAGTCAGAATTTTTTAGAGATCTTAGATAAATACATAAAATAAGTAAATAAAAATAATAAACAAAGGTGTGGGCGTGGCTGTGTGGTAAGCTGTTTATTTCCGAACCACATGGTTCTTGGTTCAGTCCCACTGCATTACAACTCAGGCAAGTGCCTACTACTATAGCTCCAGGGTTAAATTGGTGAGTAAATTTGGCAGATGGAAACCGAAAGAAGCATATCCTGTGTGTGTGTGTGTGTGTGTGTGTGTCTGTGTCGTTGCACACCACTTTACTACAGGTGTTGGCCTGTCTGCCTCCCCATAACTTAGTGGCTTGGTAAAAGAGACTGACAGATTAAATAGCAGGCTTTTTATATATATATATATATGTGTGTGTGTGTGTGTGTGTGTGTGTAAAAACAAAAATACTGGGGTCAAGTTGTTTGACTAAAACCCCTTCAAAGTAGTACTCTAGCATGGCCAATGTCCAATGATTGAAACAAGTAAGAGATAAGGGGGGGGGGGTAAACAAGTATAAGCCTCAGTTGACCTGTGGTTGTTGTTTAACCTCAGGTCAGCGCTTATTGATCAGACTTATGATCAAAGGCATTCCAGCTGTGAACATGCCATCTTTTTTAAGAACTATACACGGGGTTGGGGGTGCTGAAAAGTTCCTGGCTTTTGATAAAAAAAAAATACAGAGGGATCAGTTAATTATGATTTTATTGAGCATATTCCCCTCTTAGATTCATACACTTATTGCAGTAGTCCTTTAACTTTTCTAAGCCCCATAAAAGAACTCAGAAGGTTGGGCTTCCAACCAGGCCTTTCACAATACCCTCAAAGGCAGGAACTTTTCAGCACCTACCTCCTAGCATGCTATGAAAGCAAACCAAACTATGAGGGGGTGCTTGAAAAGTTCCTGGCTTTGGGTAAAAGAAAATACAGGAGGATCAGTTAATTATGATTTTATTGAACATATTCTCCTCTCAGATTCACACACATATTGCAGTGGTCCTTCAGTTTTTCTAATTCCTGTAAAAGGAAGTCAGAAGGGAAATTAGGACCATATTATCTATCAAACATATCCTAAGATGCAGTTAAGGCATGATCTGAAGCAGATCAAGTCAGGCTACCACCAAAGTAGGTTAAGTGACTACAAAAAGAGATCACTTTTAGGAGAAGAATTTATTTGTTTATGTTCCATGTTTGGGCCTTACATAAACTGCTTCCAGTTTTGCTATTGCAAAGTTTTTAACAGATGGGTAATCTTTGTGACGCCAAACTTTCTGGTGATGAAAGTTCTCCTCAACACCATTATCATCACCATCATCCTCATTTCGACGCAGGTGAAGAAGAATGTTTTAGTCTTTTTTTTTTTTTTCAACTGATAAAAGAGAGATTAGATAGATGCTCACAGCATCTGGTTTGATAAATTATAACTCGGATTTCTTTGAGTCACATATCTATATAATTCAAATAAATACCATGTGGTTGAGAGGCAAACTTCTTATGCACGGCAATGCCTATATATATATTGATAGAAATGGTAAGACAACAAAAGAATGAAAGAGAACTCGATATTATGTAAATAGAGGAATTTATCAGTAAATGTAATATGTGACAATTATTCAGTAGCCATAATAAATCCCTGACACGCGAAACTCAGAGTTTTATCATGGCTACCGAATAATTGTCACACATTACATTTACAGATAAATTCCTCTATTTACATAATACCAATGTCTCTTTCATTCTTTTGTTGTCTTACCATTTTTATCAATATATATATGTGTGTATATATATATGTATGTGTGTATATATTTATGTATGTATATATATATATATATATATATATATATATATATATAGGGTCATCACATAAGTAATGCAGCTTTTTCAATTGCATGAACCAAAAGTCGGAGGGGGACGGGATAAACTAGCTGCATCAACCTGCTATAAAAGCAGGTAGTAATTTTACCATGTCCTTATTCTTAGTGCAAGTTTTGAAGAGTGCAGTGCAATTTTAACAGTTATTTTTCAAAGCTATAATGGAAGTGACAAAGGAGTATATTCAGCATATTTTGCTTTATGAGTTCAATAGAGGCAGCAATGCAACAGAAAGTACAAGGAATATTAATGCAGTATATGGAGATCTGACAATAAGCAGTTCCAGAAAATCATTTGGATGGAAAAAATATGGATTCTGTAGACAA